>NC_037673.1:42599569-42618909 GCF_003255815.1 Theropithecus gelada | reverse complement strand
CTTTTAGGATCACTAGAAGTCTGTACAATGCAATTCAGATTCCCAAATTCATTGTCTTTCCTATTAGTGTTATCAAAACTCATAGCAGATTCCTGTATGTGCATGTATGTTGTGAGTTGGATAAACGTTGGTGGACTTCATTTGGAGTGAGTCAGAACGGGATTCCTGTGAGAAGCCAACATCCCTCTAAACAAACTTTTGGAGCATGACATGGCTTGGGTGTTTTCCCCCCTCCAAATCTCATGTTGAAATGTGACCCTCAGTGTTGGAGGTGGGCCTAGTGGGAGGTGTTTGGATCATGGGGGTGGATCCTTGTGAATGTCTTGGTGCTGTCCTTGTGGTAATGAATGAGTTCTCACTCTGAGTTCACATGAGATCTGGTTTAAAAGAACCTGGGTGCCAGGCACGGTGGCTCATGCCTGTAATCTAAGCACTTTGGGAGGCCGAGGGTGGCGGATCACAAGGTTAGGAGATGGAGACCATCCTGGCCAACATCTTGAAACCCCGTCTCTACTAAAAATATAAAAATTCATCAGGTGTGGTGGCATGCATCTGTAGTCCCAGCTAGTCGGGAGGCTGAGGCAAGAGAATCGCTTGAACCCAGGAGGCGGAGGTTGCAGTGAGCTGAGATCACACCACTGCACTCCAGCCTGGGCAACAGAGCAAGACTCTGTCTCAAAAAAACCAAAAAAACAAAAAACAGACAAACAAAAAAACAACCTGGCACCTCCTTCTTCTCTCTCTCTCTCTCGTTCTCTCACCATGTAACATGCTGGCTCCTCTCCTCCTGCCATGATTGTAAACTTCCTGAGGCCCTCACCGGAAACAGATACCAGCATTATACTCCTTGTACAGTCTACAGAACCATCAGCCAAAATAAACCTCTTTTATTCATAAATTGCCCAGTCTCAGGTATTCCTTTATAGCAACACAAACTGGCTAACACAGAGGATAACCAAATATTTATTAATGTCTAAAACTTGGATAATACCTTACCTATAGCACAGGTTTGCTCTGAGGATCAGTTGAAAGAGTAAACTATCTGTTCTTTCCTTGAACAAAGCTTTAATGAGTACCAACATGTGCAAAACACTGTGGTAGGGGATAGAGATCAGAGGTGCTCCCTTCAGTTTAGGAAAAAATGAAATTGTTATGGGCCAGGGGCAGTGGCTCACGCCTATAATCCCAGCACTTTGGGAGACCGAGGAGAGTGGCTCACGAGGTCAGGAAATCGATATTATCCTGGCTAACACGGTGAAACCCTGTCTCTACTAAAAATATAAAAAATTAGCCATGCGTGGTGGCAGGCGCCGGTAGTCCCAGCTACTTGGGAGGCTAAGGCAGGAGAATGACGTGAACCCGGGAGGCGGAGCTTGCAGTGAGCCGAGATCGTGCCACTGCACTCCAGCCTGGGAGACAGAGCAAGACTCCGTCTCAAAACAAATTATAATAAAATAAATATAATAAAATAAATTGTTATGGGTGCAGTATATGATGTAGGTAGTAGTGTAAAAGGGGTAGGTATAAAAACTGTGGAATGGTTGATATTGGAGCTGAATGTTGAAAGATGATTAGGTGTTTGTCAGGTAACCACGTGTGCACGTGACAGTAAGTAGAGCAGAGCAGGAGCAACAACATAGAAGCTGATGTGTTGTGAAGCTGCAGATGCAGGTGATTAGAGGATAGAAGTACCAGAGATGTTGCAAGATGAGGTGAGGTATGTAGATAAGTAAAATGGGGCAGGAATGTGAGATGCATAATCTTGGGAGCATTTCTAAGGAGTCTGAGTTTTATTTTATAGACAGGGAGAAGTCATTATACGGCCTTGAAGCAAGAAATAACATGATCAGCTCTACATTTTCAAAAGATAACTGTGCTCCACATTATGTGTCATTAGGGAAATGCAAATTAAAACAACAGTGACGTACTGTTACATGACGGTTACAATGGCTGAAATCCAAAACACTGACAACACCAAAGCTGGTGAAGATGGGGAACAACAGGAACTCTCATTCACCGCTGGTGGGAATACAACATGGTACCTTGGAAGATTGTTTGGCAACTTCTTACATATTCTTACTGTATGATCCAGCAATTAGGCTCCTTGGAATTTGCCCAAGTGAATTGAAAACATGTTCACACAAAAACCTGCATACAGATGTGTATGGAAGCTTTTTTCATAATTTCCAAATCTTGGAAGCAACTAAGATATCCTTCAGTAGATGAATGTATAAATAAACTCTGTAGTATACCCAGACAATGGACTGTTATTCAACACCATAAAGAAAAGAGCTATCAACCCATGAAAAGACATGGAGGAACCTTAAAAATGTGTGTTACTATGTGAAAGAAGCCAATCTGAAAAGGCTGTAAACTATAAAATTCTGAATTATGTTCTGGAAAGGGTAAAACTATGGAGATGGTAAAAAGTGTAGTGTTTGCCAGGATCTGAGGGGAGAGAGGAATGAATAGGCAAAGCACAGAGGGATCGTAGCACAGCGTATGTATTCTCTGTGGTACTGTAATGGTGGATACACGTCATCACGCATTAGTTCAAATCCATCAAGAGTGAACCCTAATGTAAATTACAAACTTCAATTTTTGTGTGAAAATGATGTGTCACTGTGAGGTTCATCAGGTGTAACAAATGTACTACTCTGGTGCAGGTCGTGATAGAAGAAGGCTATGGGAGTGGGGGGCATATAGGAACCTCTAATTTCTGCTCAGTTCTACTGCTCAAAACATGAAATCTATCCAAAAAGGAAATTTTTCCTGTTTAGACTAACTTGGTTCATTTCCCTCATTTAGTTCCTTTGTTGCTGAGGTTTCATGGCAGTGCATTTGAAATCAAACATAAAATTATTCTAGAACTTTGTGTGACTCCTCCTGTTGCTTAAACATCATTGCTGAATAATGTAAAAATATGATACCCTAATCTAGTTTTCATAAACTTTTTTCAAAGTTGAGAGAACAAAACTGGCATCATGGACAGATGGGTTGAAAGAGTGAAAGGCAAGAATCGAGGATCAAAACTAGGCCATGAAAATTGCTCAGTTGAGAGCTAATGAAGCCATAAATTAAGTCCTAATCAGTGTAGATGGAGTGGGTGACAGATTTAAACAATATTAAGAGGCCTGGCACAGTGGCTCACGCCTGTAATGCCAGTCCTTTGGGAGGCCAAGGCGGGCAGATCACAAGGTCAGGAGTTCGAGACCAGTCTGCCCAATATGGTGAAACCCTGTGTGTACTAAAAATACAAAAATTAGCTGGGTGTGGTGGTACATGCCTGTAGTCCCAGCTACTCAGGAGGCTGAGGCAGGAGAATCGCTGGAACCTGGGACACAGAGGTTGCAGTGAGCCAAGATCACGCCACTGCACTCCAGCCTGGGTGACAAAGCGAGACTCCGCCTCAAAAACAAACAAAATACAATATTAAGAAGTCATATTGTCTAGAATTGGTCATTTCTAGGTGTCATGGGGTTGGGGGAAAATCCAAAATGATTGACAGATCATTTTGAGAGATGGTATGAGGCATCTCTTTATCAAGATGAGGACTACAGGAAAGCAGGAGGTTTGTGGGAAAAATGATAAGTTTTGAGTATGTTGGATTTCAGATGCCTCGAGTATCATGCATATGGAGTGGAGATAACTAACAAAACCACAATCTTTAAAAATAACTGCTTCTTTAAACATGCTTATATTGTAGTGAGTTCAGTGATATCTCATATCCTTTGGTAGAAAAAAATGTAAAAAATTTATGGCGCATTTCTCTGACTCTTGCACTTTCATAGTGTTCACTGTCTGTTCACCTAGGTTTACTTTCTGATACCCTTCTCCCACTCTGAGGCTTTACCTATCCTGAAATACATTTAAAAATTTACCCATGTCAGAAACACTTCCCAACTCGTCCTATAAGGCCGGTATTACCCTGATACCAAATCCAGACAGACATAAAGAAAACTGTAGATCGTCTCTTATGATTATAGACACAGAGATCCTGAGGAAATACTTCCAGACTAAATCCATCAACATATGTAAAGGATTACATACCATGTACAAGTGGGATTTATCCCAGTAATGCAAGATTGATTTGATGCACAAAAATTAATGTAATATGTGAAAAAAAGAGGAAAGAAAACCACATGATTATTTCAATAGTCACTGAAAAAAGCATTTGACAAAATTCACACCCCTTCATGATTAAAAAGAAAATCCACCTAACGTAGGAATAGAAGGGAAGCTCATTCATTGTTGATGGGACTGTAAAATGATCCATACCATTTAGAAAACAGTTTGGTAGTTCCACAAAGTGCTAAACATAAGAGTTACCACATAACCCAGCAAAGCTGCTTCAAAGAGGAAGGAAAACATATGTTTACACAAAAACTTGCAATTGAATGTTCATCTTAGCATTATATGTAACAGCCCCAAATTGGAAACAACTCAAATGCTCGTCAACTGATGGATGGATAAACGACGTGAGATGTATTGCTACAAGGGACTATTATTCAATAATAAAAAGGAGTGAAGTACTGATATATCTTAGAACATGAAGAACTTTGAAAACATTATGCTAAGTGAAAGAAGCCAGTCACAAAAAATCATATATGATTCTATTAATGTGAAATGTCCAGAATAGACTAATTTGGAGATAGAAAGTAGGTTAGTGGTTGCGTAGGGTTGAGTGGGGGACGGGGAATTTGGGAGTGATGGTTACAGGGTATGGGTTCCTTTTTAGAGGTGATGAACATTTTCCAAATCTAATGTAGTGATGGTTGCACAACTCTGTACATAATAAAAACTGTTGAATTTTAGGTTTTAAATGCGTGACTTTTATGGCATGGGAATTATATTTCAATAAAGCTGGGATGCTGAGGTGGAAGGATCAATTGAGCCCAGGAGGTCAAGGCTGCAGTAAGCCGTGATCACACCACTGCACCCCAGCCTGGGCGCTGAGGCCACACTTCCTATAGGCTGCTCCCAGCCAGAACCGAGCATGCCAGGGTACTAGTGCCCCCTGTTCCTGCAGGACAAGGGAAGCCTCTAAAAGTCAACAGTCCACCAGAACCTCCCAACTTATCTGGCCAAACGTTCCTAGAGCTGCGCTGTGTCTCGGACTCCTCCTGCCCTACCTTCCTTCCTTCCCCTTCTACCCTCTCACATGGCAGTCTGAGGGCTCTCCCTGATCACTCCTGGCCCCTCCCATAACCTGCATAGGTGCATCCCCAGTAAATCTCTGCTGATCTCATCCTAACTTGGCGCCTGCTTCTGGGAGGATTCATACTAACACAGGTTACAAGGTCAGACAGCATTCAAATCCCACTTCCACCACAGAGCTTGAGCCAGTTCCTACGCCTTTCTCAGCCTATTTCCTCAGCACTGAAAAGAATATTGAAACAGAAGCTCTTTGAAAGCTCTTCCTGTCCTGATCTGTTCTAGATCGGGCTCAGCAGGGTTCATGCAAGGACACAAGTGTAGCCGCCTCTGAGGAGCCCCTCACATGCCCATTTTAGCCAGTTTGTTTCTCCCTGGGCTCCTACAGCCCCATGTGCCCATCATGCAGGGTTGCAAACACCTGTTTTCTCCTCTGATTCCCCAAAGGGTGCTGGACACCTGTAGAGGGGCTCTGTTTTGTTCACTTATCCATGATCTCAGTGAATGTTTACGGTGCACAGTGAATGCCGAGCACTGGAAATGCTCAGTGAACAAAGCCACCACCAGCCCCCACCAGCGTTCAGCAAGGAGGATATCTGTGGCTACAGTCTCCTTGGTTCCATGGAAATGACACCAACAGCCAACATAAGTGAGGGCCTGGTGCAGGTGCCAGGTTCCCAGCAAAGGTCTTTCCATGTATTTTCTGTTATATGAATCCTCCTGGCATGCTCATTGTGAGGTTCCATTATTACATCCCCATCTTACATATGAATAAACTGAGGCTCAGGGAACTGGAGTTGATTGTCCCAGCCTGCACAGCTAGGAAGAATCAAGGGGTGAGTTTTTGGTTTTATTTTGCATATTTCAGTAGCTTTACTGAGGTATAATTTACACACCATAAAATTTACTCACAATAAATGTACATTTAGATCAGTAAATCTATAGATTTGGGCAAAAATCATCACAAGCCAGTTTTAGAACATTTCTATTACTCTAAAAACCTTTCTCTTGCCTATTTGTAGTCAATCTTCCATTCCCACCCCCAGCGCTAGGCAACCACCAATCTGCTTTCTGACTCTACAGATGTGCGTTTTTCTGTACATTCCCTCTTAAGTGAAATCATATACTATGTGGCATTTTGTAGTTGGCTTCTTTCACATAATGTAATGATTCTGAGGTTCATCCATGTTGGCTTCATCCCTGTCTACTGACAAATCAAGTTCTGTTGCTTGGATGGACCGCAAATGTCTACATGTCCTTTCTTCAGTTGGTGCACATTTGGGTTGTTTCCAGTCTTGAGTATTATGAATAATGTTGTTATGAAAATTTGTGTGTAAGTTTTTGTGTGAGAATATGTTTTCATTTCTCTTGGGTAGATCCCTAGGAGTGGAGTTGCTGGGTCACATGATAAGGGTGAGTTACACAAGAAACTGCCAAACTTCTCTTTGTAAATCGGTTGCCCCACCAGCAGCATATGAGGGTTCCACTGCTCCCCACAGTAGGGCTGAGATTGGAGGCAAGTCCAGCCTGACCCAGAGCCCCGATGCCCAGCTCTTTGGTGATCTTTTCTTTCTAACATTGGGATACCCAGCTAAGGAATGAGGATCATGGCTGTGCAGGAATGAGGGCTGTCTGTGAAAAACAGAAGTGCTCCTGCCCCAGCCCAGACAAAGACCCCCCATGTATCTCCATTGATTTCTCATCCTCCAAGTGATGCTGGAGCCCCTGGGTTTCCCCACACGCAAACCCCCACATTTCTGACCCCTGCCATTTATCTTCCATTGAGCCTTAGGTTCTGGTGAGAGTAACAAGGATAGACAGGGGTTCACAGCCCAGGGCTAGGGATGCCCCATACCCCGGGCAGTGACCTTGGAAGGACTGATTCAGCTGGAACTCAATATTGAAGCACCTAGGATGTGACCATTTACAAACAGAAAAAAGATAATGCAGAAGCATGGGGTCCCCGATTAGCTGATCTGAGCTGGGGCAGGGCTTGGCAATCACTGGATCCAATGCTTTTCCTGAAACATGCACACTGAGTTTCCTGCCCACACAGCCCTGGGCTTAATTAAGTCCAAGCAGCAAACAGGGTCCTCAGTATGCTTAAAGCATTGATATTGGATGGAAGACAATTCAATGTTTGACAAAGCCCTGCAGACCCTCTGGGAATGTCTTGAATTCTAAGGAGACCATCTTGCCCTACTTCCTTATTTGACAGAAATGGAAAACTGTGGCTCACTGAGGTGGAGTGACATACCCCAGGTCATCCAGCAAGGTGAGGGTGGAGCATATGCTTGGTCCCACAGCATATATTCATCCATCTCCTTGCCTATTCCTTGTCTTCCAGCAGAAAGTAAGCTCTGAGAAGATAAGGATTTTCCTCCCCTTTTCTACAACTGCTGTCTTCCTTGATTCTAGCACAGTGGCTGGCACAGGGTGGGTGCTCAGTAAATATCTGGTGAATGGGCCAGTCATGGTGGATCACGCCTGTAATCCCAGCACTTTGGGAGGCCAAGACAGGTGGATCATGAGGTCAAGAGATCGAGACCATCCTGGCTAACACGGTGAAAACCCGTCTCTACTAAAAATACCAAAAATAAAAAATAAAAAATAAAAATTAGCCAGGCGTGGTGGCGGATGCCTGTAGTCACAGCTACTCAGGAGGCTAAGGCAGGAGAATGGTATGAGCCCAGGAGGTGGAGCTTGCAGGGAGCCGAGATCGCATCACTGCACTCCAGCCTGGGTGACAGAGCAAGACTCAGTCTAAAAAAATCTGGTGAATGAACCTAGGTGCCCTGACTTCTCTGCTTCATTTCACAAGGCTGATCTGAGCACCTACTATGTGCTACAAGCTGTGACCAATATTGGGGATAAGATTTGAGCAAGACAGGACCCTTGCCTTCAAGGCACTGAGTTCTCAAGGGCAAGATGGTAGGTATACAGCTAGGCACAGAATTCTGTGACTAGTTTTCTATTGCTACAAGGGGATTTGGGGCTTGTGTAATCTGAAATCAGCCAGGAGGTCACAGAAGACTTTAGATCAAGGTTAAAAATAAAGAGGCTGAGGCAAGACTTCAGTCCCAGAGCATCCCCAGGAGGCCTACCCTGTTCTTCCGTGAGTGTCTCCTGATTAGAAACTCTGGAGTCAAGGAGGTCAAGGTGGGAGGATCACTGGAAGCCAGGAGTACAAGACCAGCCTTGGCAAGAAGGCAAGACTTTGTCTCTATAAAAAATAAAAATTAAAAATAAATAAAAATAAAATGTTAGAGAGAGAGACACAGACACCAGCCTAGGTAACATGCTGAAACCCTGTCTCTACAAAACATACAAAAATTAGCTGGGTGTGGTGGTGTGCACCTGTGGTCCCAGGTACTTGGGAGGCTGAGGTGGGAGAATCGCTTGAGCCTGGGAGGCAGGAATCACATCACTGCACCCCAGTCTGGGTGACAGACAAGACCCTGTCTCAAAAGTCAGAGAGAGATTGAGATAAACAGCAGAGTCTGACTGGAGCTGAATTATTGTACTCAGCCTTGACCAACTGTCCCAGCCACTGACCAGCACTGAGCACAGAGGGTAAACACTGCAAAGGAAGTGACCAGCTTAGAGAACACTATTCATCACTCCAAGTCCTGATGTTAACCACACTGAGGCTTCATATTAAACAGAACACAAGAACAATGGTCTGGTTACGTTTCTTGAAAAGGGTCCCTTTTTGTAGAGATACACATTAAAATATTTGCAGATGAAATCATATAATGTCTGCATGTTGCTTCAGCATAATATTACAGGAGAGACGGGATAGGCTGATGGCCATTAGAGCATGTTGACGATACCTGAGTTCTATCTTTAGGTTAAAATTTCTTTTGGCTGGTCGCGGTGGCTCATGCCTGTAATCCCAGCACTTTGGGAGGCTGAGGCGGGTGGATCACAAGGTCAGGAGATCAAGGCCATCCTGGCTGACACGGTGAAACCCGCCTCTACTGAATATACAAAAAATGAGCCGGGTGTGGTGGTGGGTGCCTGTAGTACCAGCTACCAGGGAGGCTGAGGCAGGAGAATGGTGTGAACCTGGGAGGCGGAGCTTGCAGTGAGCCACCATCACAGCACTGCACTCCAGCCTGGGTGACAGAGCAAGATTCTGTCTCAAAGAAAAAAAAAAATTATCCTAAAATGTTTCTTTAAAAAAGCAAAAAATGTAAATATATAGATAGGTAGATCGATTACATGTGGACTTGGAGAAGCCAACACCATTGCTTCTGGTTCCCACCGGCAGCCAAGACTCCGCAAGGTGTTTGGGTCGGCCACACCTCTGCATGGCTTCCTTGTTCTTCCTGAAGTCTTTCCCGATTGTGCTGGAATACACGCACTGCAGCAGGGAATCCCCTGTTCCACAGTTTCTTTCCAGTGTGACTAAAGCCTTTGCTGGATCTTATAAATCACAAGATTTCACAGGAGATGCAGCCCTGGATCAGATACTCACTAACATCTCTTGTCTTCCCTTGAGTGCTGGGAAAGGGATGCTGGAGACTGGGAAACATTTTGCCATGTGCAGTCTTAGGAGATCTTTGTAAAGATTTCTCCCTCTGGGTGGTTTTGACCAGGGCATTGCCAAATTCCATGTCCCAAGTGTCTTGGTTTCTGGATCCTCCTAAGCCTTTGAGTTTCCCATGAGGCCACAGCTGCAAGGGAGGTTGAGCCAAGGGGCCATAACAACCAGGCAGAGAAGCAGGCAGAAGCAGGGGCAGGGTGCAAACCTCTCCTCCCCAGGAGAGGAACTTCCCTGTGCCAAGGGAAATGAAGGGACCCAGGAGATGCATGGCAGACCCAGTGCTCTACCTCTTTTATAGTCCAGGTCCCCCACAGACCCCTTCATCAGCTGGCTCACTGTTCACTTCAAGGTCATGACATTGGCTGTGTGATGCGGGGACAGAAATCCCTGGCATGGCCTCTATGTCATCCATCTGCAGACAGGGGAGGTCTCAGGCTTGGCAATGATGCTGGAGTCACCATGGATATAGACCCAGACCCATTTGACTCAAGAACACATACATAACTGGAACCAAGAGGCTGGGTTAATCCCCTCAAAGCCATGGCCACATGGAAGACCCTAAGCCTCCTTCCAGGTGGCCAAGCTAAGCAAAGCCACTTGCAGCCACCCTTCCACGATGTGTTCTACATCATCCAGCTATGAAAACCACCCACCCCCATCGCTTTCATACTCATGCCTTCCCCTGAGCTCAAGGGGCCCTGGCCCAAGCTTCCTTTAGAACCAGGAAGGAAGTTCTGTCTCTCTGAAAATCATCCTTTTCAAACAGAAGGCATTTATCTTGGCCAGGCTTAAAAGACAAAAAGCCTGTAATCCCAGCACTTTGGGAGACCGAGGCGGGCAGATCAGCTGAGGTCAGGAGTTCGAGACCAGCCTGGCCAACATGGTGAAACCCTGTCTGTACTAAAAATACAAAAATTAGGTGGGCGTGGTGTCAGGCACATGTAATCCCTGCTACTCAGGAGGCTGAGACAGGAGAATCGCTTTAATCTGGGAGGCGGAGGTTGCAGTGAGCCAGGATCATACCACTGTACTCCAGCCAGGGCAGCGAAGAGTGAAACTCCGTCAAAAATAAATAAATAAATAAATCAACAAACAAATAAATAAATACGACAAAGAGATGACAGCTGAACTCCAGGGCCCATCCCACAGACAATACCCAGAAACCTCCTCCCCACAACTCCCACATACCTGCCTCCCAGCAGCTGGACCTTTTCTCCACGGGATTTGCCTACAAGACTTCTCTCCTGCTTTATCTCAGGTGGGTTTGCCAGGAGGGCAATGTCACCATCCCTCCATCAAATTCATCTCAACAACATTTACTGAGTGCCAAGTGTGTCCCCAACATGGCTCAGCCTTCACACGCACTGTCTTGATTTAACCACACATGCTTATAACCCAAGGGAGGAGCATTGCAGTATTTCATCAATGTAAAGACACACATCTTGATTTTTCACATTTTCATGTACCTGAAATTTAGGTGGGTCTTCTAATCACGACTGTGACATGGCTGTCCCACCTGGTCTCATACAGACTTAGCCACAGAGGTTCATAGCATTGTCACTTCAATTAAGATTTGGGTGTGGTTATTTCACATGTGGAGTATAGCTGCTATTTTAAATGTCTTCAGAAAGATCGGACTGTGATTCAGCTTGGAATTGAAAAGCTATTGTGCACACAGGAAGGCTGGGAACAAAGCAGCCGAATGCCTGTGTGATGTTGGCGAGGCAGACACATATTCATCCCTGCAGGGAGGTCCGAAACTCCAGGTTTTCTTGCAAAGCAACAACCAAGTACTTACAAACTTAAAACAGGACCTAAAAATGGGACTTAAAAACCATCGCAGGCCGGGCACAGTGGGTCACAACTGTAATCCCACAGCTTTTGGAGGCCAAGGCAGGAGGATTACTGAAGCCCAGGAGTTCGAGACCAGCCTGGAAAACATGGTGAGACCCTCCCTCATCTCCACAAAAAAATAAAGTAACTTTAAAATTACCTGGACATGCTTACATGTGTCTGTAGTCCCAGCTCCTCAGGAGGCTGAGGTGGGAGGATCGTTTGAGCCTAGGAGTTCCAGGCTGAAGAAAGCTAGGATTATGCCATTGCATTCTAGCCTGAGCAACAATGAGACCCCATCTCGGAAAACAAACCAAAACAAAACATCCCCGGGATGAGTGGACACGCTTGCAAGAAACGCTTCACTTCCTGTGCTCCTCAATCAGGGGCCACCAAATGTTTTGTGCAATGGGCCAGATAGGGAATGTTTTTGGTTTGTAAGCTATACAGGCTCAGCTGCAACCACTCAACTCTGTCAGGGTCTGAAAGCAGTCATAGGGTTGTAACTGCGTTCCAACAAAACTTTATTTGCAAAAGCAAGGGAAGGGCCACATTTGGCTCATGGGTGATAGTCTGTTGTCCCTTTCTCTTGGTGGAACCGAAAGCAATGTGTGGAAAAATGAGGGCACTGATGATTTGAAGTCAAAAGTGATACAGAAGATGCACTTGGAACTAAAAAAAGTTCTAAGAATATGTTATTCCAATGATATTTCATGTGTGTGTACTTATAAAAGTGATATGTGATTGAAAACAAGGGGACTGCCATCAGCAACAGCCCCAAAGCCCGCGGGGCTCCTTGCTGGGTTGTGCGTTCAGCAGCCCCACCACGGTGCATCAGTCGAGCACAGTTGGGACTCCCCACGACATGCGTGTCCCAGGCTGGCACGGAGACGCAGCACTGATGTTGCTTGCGGGGGCTGCTGATGGCACTGGCGCTGGTGCTGGGGTGGCTGCGATGGGTGAGGGGATGTCGAGGAGGAGCACAGTAGTGTGCATGATGTGAGCCAAGGCTGCCCGGTGGCCGCCTTTGAATGGGCCAGTGTCCAGGACCAGGACACTCAGAAGCCGAGAAACAGCAGCATCCGCGATAGGAAGCTGCCCAGGGAGAGCCCCGCGCACAATTTCACCATTCCGGAGAAAGACTTGCAAACTTCAGACACGGAGGTGGCCCCCAGATATGATGCTGAGGAGACAAGGGAAGGGGGTGGTGTCCGGGCGATGACTGGGACCCCAGCCTCATCGCCAGAGTGCCACCCTGGCTGTCTCCTGGGGAGACGGTGGTGCCCTCGCAGAGGGCCTCCGTGCAGATCCCCCACTCTCCTGGCGCTTTGCGCTGCCTGACGCCCTTGCACGTCAGCAACAAGCCTGCCGGCAGATGGCCCCAAGGAGCGACCACAGGCTGCCTTCCCCTAGTGCACGCACATGTGACCCCGGCTTTGCCGCTGACTGGACGCTTGTCCCCATGGGCCGCCCGCTGCGGCCTCCGAGAGGCTCCTGGGAGCCCCCGCCCGACCCGCGCCTGGGGAGAACTCCCAAAGCTCTGCGCCCACCCCGGCAGAGCCGCACTAACGCGAACCCGCGAACCCGCGAACCCGGGCCAGGGCCTGGGCCTGAGCGGCCATGCTGCGCTGCTGAAGCTGGCATCGCTGCTGCCCTTGTGCCAAGCACTGCACACGTCCTGGGGCAGGAGAGACGCGGCTGTGACACCTGCCTGGCCGGGAAATGCAGGTGTTGCAAGGCTTGAAGCTAGCTTCCATTGGAATCGCTGCCAGGGAAACCGAGGCCTGCACAAAATGAATTTGCAAAAGTGATGCCCCAGGCAAGACTCCAGGCCCCTCCCAGCCCTGCGCCTCTCCCTGCTGACAGTGGGGTGCGGCCAGACTGCCAGGACTCAGGGCCTGACCCTGGAGGGTGGCAGGTGGGAGGAATAAAGAGAGAGTGGTAAAGGAGGCAAAAAGGGGGCGAGCAAGAGGGAGAGAAGATTTTGTGAAAAGACAGTGGGGAGAAAAGAGAGTGGGGAGAAAAGTTTTTGGGTTGATGGAGCGGGGAAAGACCGCGGCGAGCAGGAGGTGTAAAAGACGGTGGCGAAAGAGTGGGGGGAAAGTTTTTGGGCAGATGGAGGGGGAAAAGGGTGATAAGCAGGAGGTGGGAAGGAGGTTTGGAAAAACGACGATGGAAAAATAGTTTTGGGGTAGATGGAGGATGAAAAAAGGGTGGCATGTGGGAGAGGGGGGGGAGTGGGGAAAAGAGGGTGGTGAGCAGGAGCGGGGAGAAGGCTTTGTGAAAAGATGGTGAGCGGGGAAAGACAGTGAGGAAAAAAGTTTTGAGGTGGATGTAGAGGGAAGACAGAGTGGTGAGCAGCAGGGGTCAAAAGAGAGTGATGAGTAAGGGAGACAAAGTTTTCTGAAAAGACCGTGGGGGAAAATGTTTTTGGGTAGTTGGAGGGGGGAAAGAGGGTGACAAGTCAGAGAAAGAAAAAGAGGGTGGCGAGCGGGAGGGAGAGAAGGTTGTGAGAAAACAGGGTGCAGAAAGAAAAACGGTGGGTAAAAAGCTTTTGGGTAGACAGAAAGGGAAGAGAGGGTGGCAAGTGGGAGGAGAAAAGAGAGTGGCAAGAGGAGGTAGGAAAGAGGATTGGGAAAAAGATGATGGGGAAAATAGTTTTGGGGTAGATGGAGGGCAAAAAGAGGGTGGCAAACAGCATAGGAGAAAGAAGAGGGCAAGCGGGAAGGGCAAAGGGCTTTGTGAAAAGATGGTGGTATTGTTTTATGTGGTTTTACACATATAAAATAGATTTCTGTTCCTTTCCTTCTGAAAATTTTAAAATAGTCACAGTAAGTCTACTCGTACTATAAGAAATGAATCTGGCCGGGCGCAATGGCTCACACTTGTAATCCCAGCACTTTGGGAGGCCAAGGCGCGTGGATCACCTGAGGTCGGGAGTTTGAGACCAGCCTGGCCAATATAGTAAAATCCCATCTCTACTAAAAATACAAAAAGTCACCAGGCATGGTGGTGGGTCCCTGCAATCCCAGCTACTTGGAAGGCTAAGGCAGGAGAATTGCTTGAACCTACCAGGCAGAGGTTGCAGTGAACTGAGATTGTACCACTGCACTCCAGCCTGGGAGACAGAGCAAGACTCTATCAAAAAAAAAAAAAAAAAAGCGGGGAGAGAGAGAAAGAAAGAGAAAGAAAGAAAAAAGAAAGAGAGGAAGGAAGGAAGGAAAGAAAGAGGGAGGGAGGGAGGAAGGAAGGGAAGTAAATATTCTAAATTACTGTTTTGAACTGCTGCAGAGTATTCTGTGGTAGGAACATACTATAGTTCATGTAGTTATTCTCCCATTGATGGACCATTAGATCATTGCTAATATCTCACTGCTACCAGCAATACTGCTAAGATAATCTTGACTATACTTTCTTGCACACACATGCAAGTGTTTTGGTTTTAACAGGTATGTCAGATGCCCTCCAAATTGATTGCACTAATACGCACTCCCTCCGGTGGGACATGAGGGTACCCGTTTGCCCAACTCCGGCTAACATTTGTTATCAAAGTTAAAAATACTTGTCAATCTAATCAGTAAAAATAGCATCTCAATGCCCTCTTATTTGTATTTCCTTGATAAATGGTGAGACAGAGCGTTTTTTCTTTCTTAGCAATTTTAATTTCCTTGAACACTGTTTTCATATGAATTGCCTATTTGCTATTCATTTGATTTTTTTTCTTATTGCGCATTTATTATGAACACTCCTTTGTTTCGACTTTATTATCTTTGTGGGGTTTTTTTTTGTTTTTTGTTTGTTTGTTTGTTTGCTTGTTTGTTTGAGACAGAGTCTCACCTGTCACCCAGGCTGGAGTACAATGGCATGATCTCGGCTCACTGCAACCTCCACCTCCCGAGTTCAAGTGATTCTCCTGCCTCAGCCTCCAAAGTAGCTGGGATTACAGGTGCCCGCCACCAAGCCCGGCTAATTTTTGTACTTTTAGTAGAGATGGGGTTTTACCATATTGGCCAGGCTGGTCTTGAACTCCTGACCTCAAGGGATCCACCCTCCTCGGCCTCCCAAAGTGCTGGGATTACAGGCGTGAGCCACCGCGCCAGGCCTATCTTTGTTTTCTACTGATTATGCTCTGTTTCTCTTTTTGTTTCCATTCTTGTTTTCTGTTGGGTTGATTGAAATTTCTTTGTTCCATCTTATTTCGTCTACTGGTTTGAAATTTACACATTTCATTGCTATTTGTCTAATGGTTACTCTTAATTTTTTATATCCATACATAATGTTGCCTAACAAAACCTAAAGGTAAACAGCACATATAGACTCTTCCCAAACAAGATAAGAAATGTTCACTTCCTCTCGGTGTTTTTCTTTTCCCCAACTCTCCTGTGGATATAATCGAGAATTCCAAATTGTAATTTTACGCATCCTTGGCAATCAATACGTTAGTGTTAAATAATAGCATTGGCTGATTACTTAGAGAAGTGTTACTTTTGTCACACTGCTTCTTCCTCTGGATTCATGTCATTTCTTGCAGGAGGACTTCTCAAGTAGTTCTTTTCAACAGAATCTGTTGGTGGTAAACTTTCTTAAATCTTGAATGTTCAAAAATGCTTTGGGCCGGGTGTGGTGGCTCACGCCTATAATTTCAGCACTTTGGCAGGCCAAGGTAGTCAGATCACTTGAGCGCAGAAGTTCAAGACCAGCCTGGGCAACATGGGAAAGTCCCATCTCTACACAAAAATGAACTACATTAGCCAGGCGTGATGGTAGGTTCTTGTAGTCACAGCTACTTGGGGGGCTGAGGTGGAAGGATCGCTTGAGCCAGGGAGGTCAAGGCTGCAGTGAGCCATGATCATGCCGCTGCACTCCAGCCTGGGCAACAGAGCAATACCCTGTCTCAAAAAAGAAAATAATGGCTTTGTTTCAGGGTGCCCTTAAGTGATTCTGTAGCTGGGTTATAGGATTCAGCATAAATATGTTATTTTCCAAGAGCTCATTGAAGACATTGCCTCATTGGCCTGTATCCAGTGTTGCTAATGAAACTAATGAGGAAAATCTGATCCTTATTTCTTTGAATTTAAACTATTTTTTTGCTTTGGTAGCTTTTAACATTTTTCTCTCTATTTTCATAGCATTCTTCACTTCTGGGGAATTTTTAGCTATTAAGTAAATACTACTTTCTCCCATTCTCTCTCTGTTTTTGGCATTCTTACTGGACGAAAGCTTGAATGCGATCACCCAGACTTTATGGCTGTTAACCTTTTCACCTTTTTTTCTTTGTGCTTTAACCTGGAAGACTCCCTCAACTGAATGCTCCGTCTTGCTAAAGGACACTTCAGTGTGTCTCTGCTGTTCCTCAGCCTATCTCTACAAAGCACCAAAAAGAGTTTTTTCTTTCAATAACTTGGGCTTTAAATTTCGAGATCTCTAACTAGTTCTTTTTCATCATTGCTTGGTTTTATTTTTCCTTGTTTTGCTGAAAGTATTAAATGTACTTGCTTTATTGACCTTTGATTGTATAGAAATTTTTCATTTGCTTTATTTGTCATATCTGTTTCATGGCAGTGGGCTCCCTCAGACATCTGGCATTTCTTCAATGCACACTAGTTTTCTGGTTTCCAATTCTCCACCTGAGTCTCAGGATTCAGCAGCACTCCCAGGTGGGTGCAGACTCAGGTTACCTGGGCCTTGGCTTCTCCCATGGCTTCATAAGTGCTTCCTTGTTTATTTCTGTGATCCCAAGCACTCCCCTTTATGACTTCAAGCCCAGTTGTATAGTCAGTAATTTAATTTCTCTATCTGTTCTATCATTTATAAGGGCACAGCATGGAGTGGAGGGCCTTTCAGATATTTTCTTGCCCCATCTTAAATCCCTAAATTACACTTAAAAAAATATCAGCAAAGCTTTTGTTTTTTATTGAGGAAGAATAGAGAATTCAGACATGAGTTTGGAGTAGGCAGGTGTATGTGCACGTGTGCCTATGCAGTTTAAACCTGTTCTGTAATGTATTGCAATAAATGTTTCAGTGTCACTAGAGTGAACAATTCAACTTCATAATAGGCCTATCTGGAATCTCCCAGAAAAATTTACTTTGGGTGTTAGTGCCTTTTTTTTTTTTTTTTTTAACCATTAATATCTATAGGAAGACCTAGTAGGAGTGGCTGACGAAGGTTAATAAATCTCATGATAATATGCTTGTTTTTGATGTGAATGTTGTTGTTCAGTCCACCCTAAAATGAAATTCACAGGGTTGGTTTAGATGTCTTCTTCCACGCCTCTCTTCACAATCTGCCATAGGAGTGCAGACTCCCCATCTGAGGCCTGGGTTTAACGCTCAAACAAGACAGATGCCAGCAGGAAACATCTGCCCTGCCTTAGCTGTAAATCTTGAGTCCTTGTCCATGATATCCTAAAAGGCCACCAGATGGAAACGTGATGCCGTGAAAAGAGATGCACTACCCTTTGTAAACGGGGATTGACCCTGCTGCTTTCTCAAAAGAGATTATCTTTGTTGAATGTAAAACAAGGTTTTAGAAATTTGTCTTTGTTGAATGTAGAATAAAGAGGGCATTACATGAATGCCTATGCATTTCCGCTTTGGAGAGGAATCCTTACATCCATTCTGACAGCATGGAGATAAAAAGTCTGTCTTCCTGTATTCATGTTTTGTTGTCACTTGCTCTTTTCTCTCTCCTTGGTCTGTGTCTACCATATCCTCTCTATGTCTTCTCTTTCCTTTTGTTTTGTTTTTTTTTTTTTGAGATGGAGTCTTGCTCTGTCACTAGGCTGGAGTGCAATGGCATGATCTTGGTTCACTGCAACCTCTGCCTCCGGGGTTCAAGCAATTCTCCTGCCTCAGCCTCCCAAGAAGTTGGGCCTACAGGAGTGTACCACTACATGTAGCTAATTCCTGTATTTTTAGTAGAGACAGGGTTTCACCATGTTGGCCAGGATGGTCTTGATCTCCTGACCTCGTGATCGGCCTGCCTCGGCCTCCCAAAGTGCTGGGATTACAGACGTGAGCCACTGCACCCGGCCTACCTCTTCTCTTTTTTGTCCTCTCCTTTGCTACCTGGAACCATCTTTTCTTCCCTCCGGCCTTTGTCTCTTCCTATTTTCTGGCCATATGTGGATCAGAAAAATAATTATAAAATTCATTTGTTGTTTTACTTACTACAAATGTATGATCTCTGTTTTCATTGCAAAAGCCAATGAATAAGAATTGTTACCATTCCTTCATCGTAAAAAATAAAACTGAGGGCCGGGGGCGGTGGCTCACACCTGTAATCCCAGCACTTTGGGAGGCCGAGGCAGGCGGACCACAAGGTCAGGAGATTGAGACCATCCTGGCTAACACGGTGAAACCCCGTCTCTACTAAAAATACAAAAAAAAGTAACTGGGCGTGGTGCGGGCGCCTGTAGTTCCAGCCACTTGGGAGGCTGAGGCAGGAGAATGGCTTGAACCTGGGAGGCAGAACTTGCAGTAAGCCGAGATCACGCCACTGCACTCCAGCCTGGGCGACAGAGCGAGACTCAGTCTCAAAAAAAGTAAAATAAAATAAAATAAAAATAATAAATAAATAAAACTCAGGCCAGGTGTGGTGGCTCCTGCCTGCAATCCAGGCTACTTCGGAAGCCAAAGCGGGAGGATTGCTTAAGCACAGGAGGGGTTGAGGCTGCAGTGAGCTATGACTGCACCACTGCACTCCAGCCTGCATGACAGAGCAAGATCCTCACTCTAAAAACAAACAACAAAATACCAAACAAGAAACTCCTGCATTGCACCAAAACTAACTGAATAATTTT
>NC_037673.1:41809215-41903476 GCF_003255815.1 Theropithecus gelada | reverse complement strand
CCAGTAATGGGATGGCTGGGTCATATGGTACATCTAGTTCTAGATCCTTGAGGAATCGCCATACTGTTTTCCATAATGGTTGAACTAGTTTACAATCCCACCAACAGTGTAAAAGTGTTCCTATTTCTCCACATCCTCTCCAGCACCTGTTGTTTCCTGACTTTTTAATGATCACCATTCTAACTGGTGTGAGATAGATTTTCTATTTTTTCTTGTGTATGTTTTGGTAATTTGTTTTGTGTAAGAAATTTGTCCATTTTTTCTCCATGTTGCTTCAATTTATTTGCATATAGTTGTTCATTATATTTCCTTATTCACTTAATTCTATAGGTTCTCTTTTAATTCTAATATTCATAATTTGTGTATTTTTCTCCTTGATCAACATTTTTAGAGATTTATCAATTTAATCCTTCTTTTCAAAGAAACAGTTTTGGTTAAATCTATTTTCCTCTTTTATTTGTACATTTTCTATTTTATTAATTTTCTTTATTGATAGATCATTTCCTTCTTTATTTTACTTTGGGTTTTGTTTGTATTTTTTATTCTTCTCATTGTTTTAATATAAACATTAACTCACCTCTAAACACTGCTTTATCTGTGTATGGGTTTTGATATGTTTTGCTTTTATTATCATTTGCTTCAAAATATTTTGCAATTTCTTTTGCAATTTCTTCTGTGACCCAAACATTATTTAGAAGTATGTTGTTTAATTTTACAATATTTGAAAATTTAAAAGTATGTTTTAGTTATTGATATCTAACTCAATTTTATTTGATTAATTTAATTTAATTTTGGTCAGAGAACATGCTCTGTATTATTGTAGTCCTTCTATATTTATCAAGTCTTCTTGCTGTTCAGCATATTATCTAGCTCGGTGAAAGTTTCACATGTACTTGGAAGAAATGTTCTTGGCTATGTTTCTTTACCTATATATGTTAATGCGGTCAAGTTGGTTGATAGTAGTGTTCAAGTTGTATCTGTCATCTGATTTCAACAGATTTCCATTTTACTTGTTCTATTTTGAATATTGAATATTGAAATATCAAACTGTAATGGTAGATTTACCTATTTGTTTTTAAGTTCTGTCAGATTTTGCTGATATGCATACCAGGTAATTTTTCTCATTTTAAAGTCTGCTTTGTCTCATATTAATATAGCCATGCTAGCTTTCTTATGCTTACATTACTGAGTGAATGGTGTATTTATTTCCATTCTTTTACTTTTCACTTTAACCTATCCGATTTTTAAAATAGACATCATACAGGTCTTCTTTGTGCAGTTCTCATTTAATAATCTGTGCCTTTTAAAAAGCATGTTTGCATCATTTACAGTTAATGTAATTACCAGTATGATTGTTGATATTAAATCTACCATTTGAAGTTCATGTACCATTTTTTTCTTTGTGTTTTGTTCAGTTTTCCTTTCTTGTCTTCCTTGGGATTACATATTTATATTTTAGGACTCTACCTTTACTATTGACTGATTTGTTTTATATTTTGTTGATGGTATTGGGTCTATATTAAGTGTCTTTAACTTATTACAGCCTACTATCAAATAATATTGTATAACTTTTGTATAATGTAAGACCTTTGCAAAAACGTACTTCCATTTTCCTTCCAGCTCTTTGTCTTACCATTGTATTATATTTTATTTTGTACATTTTAATGTGTGACGTTGAGTTTCTAGATATTATTGTCTTCATTTAAATAGTTTTGATGTTTTGAGGCATGTGTTAAAGTTACTCATAAAGCTATTTCATTTTTTAAGGCTAGTTTTGAGCCATTTAAGGTTAGGTCTAATTTCGTCCTACTACTAAGGTATGATTCTAATGAGGTCGCTACTAAATATCCTAGGTGTTCTGAAAGGTCTTCCCAATCTGGCTATTCAGAAGTCAAATGTCTCAACCACACATGAGTTCTTGGAATTGTTCAATTTATGAATCCCTAGTTCATTTTTTAAAACCATGTTGAGATTCACCATATAGATATACACTTTTGTATTCACCAACAGATTAAAGGAAAATCCCCCAAAGATTTCTGGAATTTTTTTTTTCTTTTTAAATAACTCTCGCCTTTCATTCCTCTGATCCAACTCTAATCTCTGTGTCTTGAACTCAGAAAGACTGACAAACTCTGCTTTAGTTTATCTTTCCAGAGCTACAGTTCAGAAGGTACCTCTGGTCAAAAGCTGAAATAAAAGGATATTCTTAATTTGATTTCCTTCTCAGAGATTACAGCCAGTGTTGCCTTTTGACCAATGTCTAAAAATGTTTTAAAAGATATGCCATCCCATTTTCTAGTTACTTATAGAAGGAAGGATAATCTGACCCTAATTAATCTGTCATAGCTGGAAATTCAATTTGCTTACATGGTTATATCTGATTTGAATAGTTCTTTTGTTTTCTCCTCTGATGCTGGTTTGGGAGTTCTTATTTCTGTCTCACTTGTATTGGTGATTCGTTTTTCATCTCACTTTGTCATGGTCTTGGAACCAAAATAGAAAAACTTAAAAATCATTATAGCTGAATGCTCAAAGACTACTGCTGAAAGTCTAAAAGTATCATCCCAGTGATTGAAATTTCTGTTCATCATTTTATCTTCTTATGGTGTTCTACTTGCCATTTTTTTCTTAGCTGCATTGTAATTATATTAGACCAGATAAATCTGAAAGAAGGCAAGAACAGTGGTTGCCATATTTGCCTCCCATCAGAGACTTACAGAATAAAATCTTCAGGGGACGGATGTGGGAAAGTATAAGTACTTTGTCTTTAGTTCATATAGGCTAACAAAAGCAAAATACTTTAGTATTTATAAACAATAGAAATGTTCTGGAGGCTGGGAAGTCCAAGATCCAAGTACTAGTAGATTTGGCGTTTGATCGGAGCTCACTCTCTGCCTAATAGTAACTTCTTGCTGTGTCTTCACATGCTGGAAGGGCAAAACAACCTCTCTTGGGCCTCACTTGTAAGAGCACTAATCCCATTTATGAAGATAGATCCCTCATGACTTAATGAACTTCGAAAATCCCTATCTCCTAATACAATTACACTAGGGATTAGTTTTCAACATATAATTTTGGGAGGACATAAATAATCAGACAATAGCATACCCTAAATTATTTTTATCAGCCTATAATTTACAAAATAGTGAGTTAGGACACTTGACACGTAACCCAGATGTCAGGTGGGGCTTCTCTGGCCCTTAAATTATAGATACAATTGCATTAATTCCCCACCCCCCAAATCACAGCTTGAGAAAGTTCCCTCTGCTACAATCTTTACAGCATCTTATCACTTATATACCCACAGTTTCTTCTGCTTCCGACTCCTGCTTCTGTTCATCTTTTTCACCATTTTTCACAAATGAAACTGACACAAAGCATTTCTAAACACAAGTCATTCCTTTATCACAAGGACAGAAAACCGAATACCACGGGTTCTCACTCATAGGTGGGAACTGAACAATGAGAACACTTGACACAGGGTGGGGAACACCACACACTGGGGCCTGTCATGGGGTAGGGGCGTGGGGAGGGATAGCATGGGGAGAAATACCTAATGTAAATGATGGGTTGATGAGTGCAGCAGGCCAGCATGGCACATGTATACCTATGTAACGAGCCTGCACGTTGTGCACATGTATGCTAGAACTTAAAGTATAATAATAATAATAATAATAAAAAGAAGAAACCAAATGTCAAAAAAAAATAGTCCTCTTGTCAAAAGGACTATTCTTCATCTTTGCATTTAGGATATCCCTTGCCCCTTATCCAAGCAAGCACATGCTTTCACTGATACCACTAGTTCTTTATTCTTCCTTTCACCTTCTATCTTCACTGTTATCTCATCTCCCCTCTTCTTTTCCTGAACAATAAAAACCTCTCTTTATTAGGCCATGACAGAGATTTTTCTTTATCCTCTGAAACATTAGAAACACTCTTAACACCTTGAGGATTTATTCTTTAATTAAAATCTTACGAATATATCATTTACAATAAAATTAAGGGTAATACTGTTATGTTTATTTAATTTTAGAAAGTAGAACATATTGACAATGTTGCTTATAGGTATGAATGGATGAGATCAAAACTGCCAGTCAACCTTTGACAGCCAATCACTTCACTTCTGTGTCATTGTAAAGACTGACCTTGGACACACTTGAGAACCTGGTGCTACCAGCATTTCCACCAACTACTATGATTTTAATTCTATAAAGAGTGACTATATTTTTCATTGTTTTAGCTTTGGGTTTGATACAGAACCTTTAGAAACACAAGGTTACAGTATATAATTTGTTTGGGACTTGCACCAGTGGCCTCCCTGGGTTCTCAGACCTTTGGCCTCAGACTGAGAGTTTGGCTTCTCTGGTTCTCTAGCTTGTAGATGGCCTGTTATGGAACTTTTTGGGTTGATCAATCGCATGAGCCAATTTCTCTGAGAAATCCTCTGTCATCTATAAATCTATCTGTTTGTCTATCTATCCATCTATCCATCTAATCATCTCTCTATCTCCTATTGGTTCTCTCTGGATAACCCTGACTAATACAGACTGCTTCTCATTTTTAAACTATAATGACAATTTTGGCCTAATTATATATTAACTTATTAAATAATCACATCAGGATAGATTGCATACCTAGTATTAAAAAGTTCTGTTGTGTCCTCAAAGAGCTAATGATCTAAAAGTTAGGAGAAAGAGAAAGAACAAACAAACATGGCTTGATATATTTTTATGGCCTGAGCTCTACAGAGAAACACAAGCCTTTTGTCATATGCCCTGAATATGAACTCTAGAAAGATGAGAATGATTGAAAGACAGGAAGGAAAATGTATCACCTCAAAAGGAGAATATTATTTCTGTCTTCTGGATAATCAGCAATTAGTACCACTTGTGTGGGCTTATAAACAGAAGATGAAAAAAATTCACATTAAATGCTTTTTGTCTTTAGTTCACAAGCGGCATTGTTTTGGTGTCCAGGGATGATATATAATACAAAGAGGGCAGAAACCTCTTCCATACTGTAGGATGGAACACTGGGTCTGGTGCTTTGAGTCTACAGAAAATGTAGCATAGCACCAATCTGGTATTTCAAGGCTGCAAAGAATCCATAACAGCGATGGCCCTGGAAGCTATCATGGAGAATGAACCGGAAGCAATAATTTCTTGCCAAATATTCATATACTACTCACATTTATCTGGTCCCATTGCAATTAAGTGAAATGACATGACTGCTTCTGGTTAATGCTCTGTAAATGGAAGTGTTCTGTTCACTTTCAGGCCAAAGCATTCAAGAGCCAGTGCAACATCTTTCAGATATTTTTTCCACTGTATTGATGACCCTTCAGATCATTTGTTTAGTTGTAAACATAAGACGGTGGAATCCCTGTTAGATTTGGTCTATAAGTCACAACTTGCAGGAGACCTTCCCAGGAAGACTGTCAGATCCTCAGTGAACTATGCATGATTTTTGAGGAAGAATGAAATTTCATGTACAAGGCCACTAAGATTTCAGGGTTTGTTACTATAGCATAACTTCTCCTATCCTGACTACGATCAAGAGACTATGTCAACAGAAGGAAGAAAATGTTAGATACCACACGGTAGGCAACAAAATGCATTCATGAGACATCTGCAGGTATACCTTGAATACTTTTCAGCGATATTATGGATAACAACAGTCAGGATTCAGATTCAGCAAAATAAAAATCTTATGATTTATGTAATCCTTCCTCTTAAAACTTACACTGTGTATTAAAGCTTATAAAGGTCTCAGAGATGGCTTTCCTATGTCCTTTATTTTGTGTGTGTGTGTGTGTGTGTGTGTGTGTGTGTATATGTCCTTTAAAGCCTCAAGGTGTTGAGCTGCTTGCTTAAGACCTCTAAACCAATTAATGACAGAAAGAAAATGGATTACAGGTAGTCTGAGAAGTCCACTAGGTGCTAAGTGGGCATAATAAATGCTTTTTATATATGACCTCATTTCCCAATACTTCAGGCTATCAGTGCTCACAATATGTACAGTTGTACTTATACTTCATTGAAGTTATTTTTGAATTCCACTGCACAGTGTAATATTGGAATATAGAGATCATGCCTTAATCTTTACCTCTGCAGTGTTCAACATAGGGTCTTTGGCAAAAAATAAAAAAATCTCTTATCATCTAGCCTCAGAGGTTGAAATTCCCAAAATTAGTGTATATTTTGATTTGGCTATTAAAGGTACTTAAAATATAAATGCAACCTGGGAAAAATAGAATGCTGTAACTATTCATCTACTAATACCTTAGTGCAAATTAACTTACCATATGGTCTGGTCAGACATCAGGTTCCTGATGGAATGGGATTTTTAAGGGAGTGGGAGCAGGAATATGGGCCCACCTGGACAGGTAGGACACCAAAGCAGAGACTCTGGACTATCATTTAGTAACTTACTAAAGTCATGAAGTGATGAAGGAAGCGAAAGTTTTGTCATCATTTTGTAAAAATTACAAGTTAGCCAGGCCCCATATATGTGTTTCACAGAGTTTCTTAGCTGTCTTTATTTTTTTTCTACATTTTCTAATTCCTATCTTTATATTTTAGAAAGAAGAGAGGAAAGAAAGAAGGAATTAAATTATGAATTCCCTTTTCACATTATAAAACATGAGATCATTGAGGCTGACTATATATCTTGTGGGAAAATTCACTATAGTCTGTTTTGTCAGACAATGCCTAAAGTCTTGGTAAATTAAATTTGTTTTTTGAGTTGTCCCTACCAATCAAATACAACTTACATTTTCATGTGTTCCAAATGAACCATCAAATTAAAATTGGAAACAACACAGACTTATCCAAGTCATTGTCTGTCTTTTACAAGTACGGACAGAATCTAATAGACATGGCTATGCTAATATTACTGAATTATTCCTTTGTGTTTATTTTACTCAGGTACCAGTCAATTTGATATACCCCCAGGTGAGGCACCACAGTGTTTACAGAAAAATAAACATTATCTACGGTATGAACATAACTCACAGATACCATGCAGACAAAATAAAGTCTTAATAGAAGACAATTTCGTACACTTATAGGACTGGCATTAATATTTTTTATTGTAATACTCATAAACAGAAAAATTTATGAACCATATACATAAAAAATAATGCAAAAAAATCTCATTTAATCACTGCCTATAGAACATTTCTAGTACCTTAAAAGCTACTTGGGGACCCTCCCTTCCTTGAACCTTGGAGATAAACACTATTCTGACCTTTAGAATAATAGCTTCCCTAAGTACACATACACACACATATGTGTATGCATACACACATATAAGTGTATATATACATATCTATATGTATATACATACACATGTATGTATATAAGTGTGTATAATGTATATGTATAAGGAGGGGTTTGGGTGTGTAGCTTTATAACCTGTATGTCATCCCTAAATAATAGAGTTTAGTTCTTCCTGGTTTTTAAATTTACACAAAAAGAATATAGCTGTAAGTATTCTTTTGTGCCCTATTTTTTATTGAACATCATTGTGAGATTCAGCCATATTGTTTTGTATAACTATTAGTATTCTTTGGTAGGACTATATCACAACTGATTCATTTATCCCATTGATGATGAACATTTGACTTCCAGTTTGGTTAAGGTATTATGAACATCTGACAAAATTTGGCAAGAATCTAAATATATTATAAGAAAAACAGAATAATTTTAGAACATTTGACTGTAGCTTCCTCATAGACTCATTACTGAGTGTGGACTGAAAATATTTTTAAATCATCAATGAAGAGGTGAAATTTTTTTAAAAAGCCATTTAAACATTAGATGGAGGCTGGGTATGGCTCCCAGCACTTTGGGAGGCCAAAGTGGGCAGATAGCTTGGGCTCAGGAGTTCAAGACCAGCCTAAGCAACATGGCGAAACCCCATCTCTACAAAAAATTAGCTGGGTGTGGTGATGCATGCCTGTAGTCCCAACTACCTGGGAGGCTGAGGTAGGAGAATCATCTGAGTCCAGGAAACAGAGGCTTCAGTGAGACATGGTATCACCATTGCACTCTAGCCTGGGCCACAAAGTGAGATCCTATCTCAAGAAAAATAATTAGATAGATCTTAGAATTTATGTAGTCAAATCTTTTATTTAAATGAGTAAACAGAGATTCAGAGAAGATTTGACTCGGTGAAGATGACATAATTATAGACAGAGCCAAGAATGAAAGACAGCTCCCCAAATTTGGCAATACAGAATGGGTTTTTAACTTTTCATCCACTCAATGCCATGTAAGTGATAAACTGGCAAAGACTATCTGGAAACTTTCTGATATTCTACTCAAGGAGACCAGTCCACAGTCAATAAAAGACAAAAACATTTGTGCTATATTTTTTAGAAGATAAAAAACCTTTTGCATACCAATTTAATACAAAAAGATATGAAATTAAAAATACTTGAGGAAATTTTTTAGATGTAGAAGATGTATTATAAAATTATAAGATAATATTATTTTGTTTTCGAAAGTTTAACACTTTTTCATTATATCTTTCCAAGTCATTTGCTATTTAAGAAACACAACAAATATAACCAATGTGGCTTAATATCTCATAGAAAGTTGATTATAAATTGGGAACCAAAATCAAGCTTTGTTTTCTTTGAAAGGAAGAGAATTCAGAGGAAGAACAGCCATTTCATAAGAAACATTCTCGGTGGCAGTCATTCACAAAGCATATTGGATGAGAGACTCTATAATGCTCTGTGCAATATAAAAAGATGACTTTTTTTCCTGAGAGTTTGAAATCTCAATAGTTGTAGAAAGAGAAATTTCAAATATTCTACCATTTATGCAAAAGTTCTGATATAAGAAAAAGTAGATACATTGTATTAGTTCATGCTCCCACTGCTATAAAGATGTACACAAGACTGGGTAATTTACGTAAAAAAAGAGGTTTAATTGACTCATGGTTCTGTAGGCTGTACAGGTTTCTGCTTCTGGGGAGGCCTCAGAAAACTTACAATCATAGCAGAAGGTGAAGGGGAAGCAAGAACATCTTACATGGCCGAAGCAGAGGAAGAGAGTGAAGAAGGAGGTGCACACTTTTTTACAACCAGATATCATGAGAACTCTATCATGAGACAGCTTTAGGGGGATAGTGCTAAACCATTAGAAACCACTCCCATGATCAAATCACCTCCCACCAGGCCTCACCTTCAACACTGGGGATTACAATTCAACATGAGATTTGGGTAGGGACACAGAGCTAAACTATGTTATACATCAATGTAAATGTCATGACAGTGATATAAGATATGTATCAGATTATTTGTGCACTCTCTCCACTAGATCATATAACTTGATATTCAATGCTGAGTATGAGCTTTATCTAGTCCTTTTGAGTATGAAACAGAAAGACCATATGTAACTAGACAGCTGTAAATGGAGAGAAATAGAGTAAATCAAACATAAGCAGCAATCTATATGTACTAACAAGTGGTGGCTGGCAAAACCCATGGATGATTGAAGGAGCTTAGTTGGTGGATCTTTTTCCTCAAAAAAGTTTTCACTGTGTATCTCTATGTAGTGTTACAATTTTTATATTCTCTCTCTCTCTCTCTCACCCTCTCTCTCTCTCTCTCTCTGTCTCTCTCTCTCTCTCTCTCTCTTTCTGTGTGTGTGTGTGTGTGTTCTTTATTTGGTTTGGGGTTGGCTTACTTCTAAATAAAATTTCATTTCAATTCTTACCTTGAGATCAGACTTTCCAAATAAAAATATCCTACTGTATTTCGTTTCCTAAAAGATCCAGAAATATAGGGAGGAACAGAGGTTTTATCTTTCTGGAAACTTGCCATATTCATTTGCAATGCAAAATTTTTAATTGCTTATAGTTAATCTTCTGTATTGTCACCATCACTGAACTACATGGATGGCTAGTTTGGTGATACATGGATGGTCACTCTTTTATATTAAATGATTTGTCCTCCCACATGAAAATGGCTGTTGTAGCAATTATTTGGAATTTATCTAGATATTTTCAGTTGCTTCTCATGGTACCACTGGAAAAAAATAGCCCTTTTGAATGAGTGGAAGAAGAAAATATCTCACGAATGGACTTGAATCCACCAATACTATATGTCAGTCTATTATCCCTACTAACCTTGAGCCTCATAGAAATAGAAAGAAATAAAAATTTAGTTTGCAACTCAACGTAAACTGTCATATTTTAAGGGACTAGATTATTTGTGAATATGAAAAAGAAACCAGTCTAATGCTTGCTTTTACATTCTTCAAATAAAAATCTGCAGAAATCCCAAAAACGCTTCAATAATGTTGACATACTCGTAAAAGAACGCTTTTGCTAGAGCAACCAGGGAGTAAATCTGTGGCAAGAAACATGATATTAAATTCTGCTGTTACTGAAGGTCTTTTCCACAGATACTAAGTGATATACATAAGAGTGCTTGGCACCAATCAAATAAATTGTGAAGGTATGATACCATTATATGGGAAATAAGATAGAACATGTGAATTATGCCCAGTGAGGGAGCCAAATCTAGAGAATTTTCTGTGTAGAATTCTCTGCATTAATGCTCTGTTATCTGGAAAAGCAAAACAACAAAACACTAGAAAATTCAGTAGTCTATAAAAGATAGAAATAGAACTATTTCCATTGGAAAAGTTATTTCCATTGGAAAAGTTATTTCCATTGGAAAAGTTAGTGTTAAGGCATTTCATTATATGCCTATTCTTTCAGCTGGCACTGCTGTATAAAATTGTTTGACAGCATGATAGGTTTACATGGAGAATGAGGGAGAAAACAAATACTGTACACATTCCTATGATGAGAAGGAACAAAACAGTGAATTAAGTTTTAGTCAGTTTTGAAGACTATTTCAAATATTTCATCAAATATACATCTTTTTACTCTACCTCAAAATAATTAAATATGACTTGAGTGAAATATAAACTCAGCTTGTCTAGTTTAAAAATTAGTAACTTTTAGACATGTTAATGGCTATAATATGAGCTAACAATTCAAGCTATGTTGTAATCCTAAATCTGTAACTCACTCTCTGCTTTGTTGGTTTTGATAGCCTAGGGTCTGGCCTCCTGGTGTTAGGGAGTCCTCACTCTGTGCCACGGTGGTGGGAGGCATAGATGGCCTCTGACCTAACAGTCAAACAAGTCAGATACCGTCTTCCATTGGAGTGTGGTTCTGGGAGCAGCCAGATGTGCTCTCTCCAACTCAGAGCAAGACGTAAGATGCTCATGACCCAGAGAAGCAGGAGAAGCTACTACAGTGGACGCAAGAACAGTTCAGATATGCCATTTCTCCATGGCTGCTAATTCTCTTATAATCGGAACAACAAATTCTTTCCTAGTAAGAAGCTTCCTGATGATTTCCCTATCAGTAAGGGTCATGAGACTGTCAGCAGTCTAGTGAGCATTTAATGTTCTGTGCTGAATAAAAGTTCTTCTAAATATCAAGATTTGGAGTCCTTAATGTGCTTGCTGTGCATACAGTGGCAAATTACCTAGTATCTCAGAGACTCAGTTTCTCATCTGTAAACTGAGGGAAATAATACTATCTAGCTTATAGATACATGGAATTAGTAGAGATAATTCATTAGAAGAGATATTCACTTTGCATGGTGCCTAGCTCAGGGTTAGAATGCAATAAATGGCAGCTATTATTATTGTTGTCGTTACATTTCTATTAGTGATTCTATGGCTATTTTCATTAATACTGTAACTTGCTTCAACCAGCTTGTGATCTATCAGCCTTCAAATCCAGTCTCTTCAATTAAGCAGTAGCTAGTCACCTCTGATAGCAGTTTACTTTTTGGGCCTCTCATTTTTCTTTATTAAACTACTTTCATTTTTGTCAAATATAGAGGTTTACGTGAATGTATATGTCATCTTCTGGGACATAAATGAATATATGATAGTGACATTGGAGGTATTTTTATTTTTTCTTCTTAATTTTTGGATGTTGGAAGGGGTTGAGCAAAACCAACATATTACTTTAAAAAACAAAAAGTAATAAAGCTGTTTTAATTATATCTTCTTGACATATAGTGTTATTCCATCTTTATTTCCAATAGACAATTATTTTGAATAACGTGCACCTTCATTTGTCATATTTCTATTTTAGTTTAGCTAATCAACTCTATATAATACATAATAATCATAATAATATCTTATTTTCTACTCTGTTATGACTGATATTCCCATGAATTGTATTTATTTCTCCTATCCTGTAGTGCAGCATGTATATTTCTCAGGATCCATGACTTCCAAATATGTCAATACTTTCATACATTCATCTTCTCATATAATGTCCTCTACCTTATGCTTCTTTTTCATGTTAGAAGATGTTGGTCATGATATGTGATTTTTTAAGTCATAACAGCATTTGTCAAAGTCAGGGGAAATCAGATGCCTCCTGGGGAGTTAATTGAAAAGTGATCATATAAGCTAATGCTTTCTCAAGGTCTTACAAGAAAATGAGACACAGTTCCATGGGAATTAAATTTTATGAATGTATAAAGCTAAGACAGTAGTCATCCCTCTCTTTAGAAAGAGAGATCAGGAGTTTACAAATTAAACTCAAATTTTGGGCAAGATCACATTCTTGCACAGGGTGAATTCCTGTAGTTTCTGAACAGGAAAAATGCTGTCGTGATGCTTCGTTATTCTGAGTGAGAAGATAAATTTGTTGTTCTTGTAGTTGACAAAAGACTAATCTAGTAATTAAAAATTTTAAATAAAAATACTATCAGATTAGTGTTATGATTGTCCATTTTGTTTTCTGTGGGCTGCTTGCATAATCCAAGAGTGTAGCACAATAAATTTAGTGACAATATATTAGCTAATACTTTTCTAACAACTAGGCTTTAAGTCATATACACATCATTAAAATATGAATCAACTAGACTCTTTTTGCTAATATAGGCATAGTTATAAATTCCCTAAATTCTATTGACTTTTATCCTCTGGATTGTCCCTTCATAGATCTTCTTACTTCTTGAGAGTACTATAGCATACTGGTTAGGAGCATAATTTGGGGATCAAGGTGGCTGGATTTAAGTCCTGGATTCTCTGCATACTCAGTCCAACTTCATATAATGTACTTAAACATGAGGTCCTTTAGGTTCCTCATGTAGAAAGGGGATAATCAGAGTGTCTATTTCATAAATGGAGTGTGGTGGTTGATGAGGTAATATATTTAAAGTAATTGGTCTAACTCCAAGCATACACTATGATCCTCAATCATTGTTAAAGATTATAATAATTATGAAGTAGATTCATTTTTTGATTGGAAGAAAGAGTGAAACACAGCACTTGTGTACCCAGGAGACCCTCACTTTTCTGCCCAAAATTTCCCAGTGCAGAAGGGACTTCCTTCTTTCTTCCGTTCTTATATTACTAAGTCCCATATGATCAGGGGAAGTAGATAGCTATCATCAAATGAGTTCGTCTTGGCAGGCCTTTTGAAGCATTCTGAATATTCATTTCAGAAAAACAGCATGCCTCCTGAATGGATAAGTAAGATTTGCATGCCACTGCCTTTTATTTTTCTATTTCCAATGATGTGTTTCTTCCTCCCAGGGCCACAGGCATCCTGGACTTTACCAGTACTCTTTTTTTCTCATAATGTGCTTGATATGGTTTGGCTCTGTGTCCCTACCCAAATCTCATGCTGAATTGTAATTCCCAGTGTTGGAGAAGAGACCTGATGGATAGTGATTGGATCATGGGAGCAGATTTCCCCATTGTAGTTCTCGTGACAGTGAGTGAGTTCTCATGAGATCTGATGGTTTAAAAGTGTGTGGCACTTCCCCATTTACTGTCTCTATTCTGCTGCCATGTGGAGATGATTGTTTCCCCTTCACCCCACCATCATGATTGTAGATTCCTGAGCCCTCCCAGCCATACTTCCTGTTAAACCTGTGGAACTGTGAGTCAGTTATACCCCTTTTCTTCATAAATTGCCCAGTCTCAGGGAGTTACAGCAGTGTGAGAATGGACTAACACAGTGCTATATTCAGTCACAGTCAGCACTAGGCCTTCATCTAAACCATCCAGCTTGGCCAAAGAGGTGATATTGAATTGTTCACGAATGGGGAGCAAAAAGGAAAGCAAGATCAGTAGGTGATCCCACTAAATTTGTGGAAAATACTGAAATTAATTGTGGTCATGCTGTGTTTCTCTATAAAGTATTGATGTTTAATAAAAACTTGAATTAGAAATCAGATATTTTCTCTGTTCCCCACTTCACTCTTCATTTCTTATCAATGGTGAATGTTGACCACTCTCAGTTCATAAAACTTTAAGACATATGTTATATATGACAGGTATATCATATATAGATATAGTGAGCACCCTCCAACTTCCTAAAATAGAATTGAACTAAAGGAAGAAAAAATGGAGAATGAACCAGAGTCCTGGTAGAAAACAGATGGCACACCTAAACAGGGTAATTGCAGATAATTTAATAAAATGTCTGTTTACAGAAATGTCAGTAGAATTAAGGGAAACCAACAAAAGGGAAAATGTTCATTTTGTTTTGTTTTTATTAATTGGTTATCTGTAAGAGATAATGTGTTAAAAAGTTATTTTTTTCCATGAAAGAATTTTGTTTAAATAACAGTCTAATCTTAAGGTTCATAGCTATTTCCTCCTTTGTGTTCCCACTGAACTTCATACTCAGCCCTAGCACTTACGATATTATCCACTTGTCTCACTACCTAGCAATCTCCTCCAAAGCAATTATCCAGTATTACTTATAATTGTGCTCACTTCACCATCTCTTTAATTCTCAGATACAAAACAGAATAAAAAAGTTTTTTTAAAAAGCTTGGAAATAAATATCCATGTTTTGTAAGTTAGACAAAAGAGAAAAAGAAGAAAAGGAACAATATATACCAAGTACTTTAGTTAGGCAACTATGCTAGATGCTTCACTTCCTTTTTTCTCTCTGTTGCAATTAAGGTTTTTCATTTGGAACTATATGATGACCCTGTGAATTCTGAGCAGTGTTGTGGTACATAGCACTGCATTGCTTTAGCACAATAACATATATTCTTAACAAGATTATATATCTATTATTATTATTATTATTGTTATTATTATTATTGAGACAGGGTCTGGCTGTGTTGCCCAGGCTGGAATGCAGTGATGCAATGTTGGGTCACTGTAACCTCTGCCTCCCAGTCTCAAGCAATCCTCCTGCCTCAACCTTCCAAGTAGCTGGGACTACAGGCATCAGCCTGATTTATTTTTGTATTTTTAGTAGAGACAGGGTTTCATCAAGTTGCCCAGGCTGGTCTTGAACTCCTGAGCTCAAGCGATCTGCCCATTTCAGCCTCCCAAAGTACTGAGATCACAGGCGTGAGCCAATGCACCGGGCCCAAGATTATATCTCCATTATGAAACAGTGAAATCAGTTTGAATCACATTCTGCACGATGACATTGGAGTTCCGTTCTTTAAGATAAGGTTTGGCAGTGAGTATGCCCTTCCCAGACCTCAGAACGTGGCTATTTTATGGTAAGCTTGGAGGAAAATTTACCACTAGTTGACATGGGAGTTGGAAGACTAAGTACCCTTCTATTTATCATTAAAACTCTATAAGGGACTTCGTTTGTCTTTAAAGAATTGTACTATCTTCAGCAGTCCTGTCAAAATTTGTTGTATACACAGTTGTCATGTTGTTTGCAATAATGCATTTGCATTATGGGAAACTGGAAACATTAAATATTACAAGGTTGGGTGATGAGCAAGAATTTTCCAGAATAGCTTAAGTTCAACCAAAAGCCTAAAGGATAGTATAGTAGGTGATGTTTTCTACTTTTCCTGTCTGAAGAAGATCAGAAATGGTTATTGGACTTTTTCAAAGTAATATTCCTAATCATACTGTTTGGAAAATGATCCTATATCTGCTATAATTTATAGAAAAAATAAATCTTGAAGATTACTGAAATGTTGTTACTGGGTATGCTACTATGTATTTCTGTCTTCATAGAAAGCTGTAAGAATGAAATGCTTTGCCTGCATTTACTAAAATCCTCATAAATGGTTAAGAATTTACATTCCCAGAGTTTTCAAAGGAAATGCATTCTTTTCCATGCAGTTGCTTGAAATGACTGATTTTTCTGTTACTATTCCTAATTTCATTCTCATTTAATTTATCTGAAAGTTTGGAAGAAATAAACTATTCCACACCAGTTAGTTTTCCACGTAATTAGTCAAAACTATTTATTTTGGCAACATTGGGAAAAAATTAAAACTTTGTTAAGACTATTCCACACGAATCAAGTTCATCATTCTAACCTGAACCTCTTGGCTCTGCTGACTGTGAGACAATGATGTCTTGTTCCCCCAGGTATTCTTGGCATTCAGTTTTGTACAAGGAACAGTCAGTCAGTCACCACTTACTGTCTGCTCTGTCACTGGGGTAGCAGTGCCTAAACGGTTTCTCCCTTTATTGAGTTTATGCATTTAGAAGGTATTCAACACATATTCATTAACTTAACGAATATGAATTAGTAACACAAATTCCTTAGGCTTGCTGTCTGTAGTTACAGATATATGAGCAGCAATTCTCCCAGTATTTTGGGGTGTCCCCAAGGAAGTATTTTTTGTGCTTAGAAATAGATCTGTTTATGTCCTTCCCTTTTTATAATTATAGAAAACACTATACTTACTATATGTCAGACCTGTTCTAAGCACTTAACATATATTAATTCACTTTTTTTTTTTTTTTTTTTTTTGAGACAGAGTCTCGTTCTGTGGCCCAGGCTGGAGTGCAGTGGCGTGATCTCGGCTCACTGCAACCTCCACCTCCTGGGATCAAGTGATTCTCCTCCCTCAGACTCCTGAGTAGCAGGGATTACAGGTACCCACCAAAATGCCCAGCTTATTTTTGTATTTTTAGTAGAGACAGGATTTCACCACTTTGGCCAGGAAGGTCTTGAACTCTTGACCTCAAGTGATCTGCCTACCTCAGCCTCCCAAAGAGCTGAGATTACAGGCATGAACCACCATGCCTGGCTTACATTAATTCACTATTGTCCTCACAACAACTATGGGACAAGATCTACAGAGCAAATTGTGAAAGAAGAAATTTTCCTCCACCTTGATTTTTGCTTTAATTGGTCCTTGAAGCACAAGTGATTGCATGAAATTGCTTATGAAACAGTAACTTGAGTTCTGCTTTTAAAGAACAATCCAGCAGACCAGGAGATGAGGAGAATTTCCATGTCATTCCCTTCTATTATCTGCCTCTCCTTTCTCCCTGCATCTTTGGCTTGATGGGATCCTTCATCAATCAAAAGCAAAAGTTCTCATATCAATTTGTAAATAAATACTAGAGCAGTCACAAGAGCCAGGAAGGAAGTTTCTATTTGTCCTGAAGTGGAACACCTGTTGAACATTAAAGGATATTTTAAAATCCACCTTTCTACCCCTTCTTATTAGCTTCCTTAGTCAATTTTGGGATGGGAAAACAGGTTACTAAGCATCTATATTAGTTACTATATTATTTCATGTTGTTACCATAACAAACTACCACAAACTGGGTGATTGAAGACAATACAAAGATGTTCTTTCACAATTCAGGAGTCCAGAAGTCTAAAGTCAGGAGGATGGCAGGGTTGATTCCTTCTTGGGCATCCAGAGTGGGAATCTGCTCCATGCCTGTCTCCCAGCTTCTGGTTATTAACAGCCATCCTTAGCATTTCTTGGCTTGGAAATGCATCACTACAATATCTGCCTCTGCCATCACATAATAATCTTTCTGTGTGTCTGTATCTGTGTCTGAACTTTTCTTACAAGGACACAGGTCATAAAGGATTTAGGGCCCGCCTGAATCCAGTGTAACCTCATCTTAACTTGACGACATCTCAAAGATTCTGTTTCCAAATAAGGCCACATTCATAGATTCTGGGAAGACAGGAATTTGCAGCTGTACTATTCAACCCACTATAGCAACTAAGTTTGTCAAATTGGAGTAAGAGCCTGTCACCTTTATAATGGCTATAGATAACTCTTTCCAAGACTGTGAGGAGTTCTCTTTTCTGGATTGGAAACAATTGAGCCTAGAAAAAGACTAACCTTCAGAAAAGTCGGATATTATTGTAGATTGGGTCCCTTTCACCTGACTATTTACCAACAGATCACTTGATCAACTGAATGAGGGAGTTAGTAGTCCTATCCCGTCACAGTACTGAAAAAAGACATAAGGCTTACTGATTATGTAGCTGATATTTTGGGGGATATGACTTGGTTGGCACAAAGAATGCAAAAGATACTAAGTCACACAGCCTTCTTCCTGTTGTATTCACTACTGTGTCATGCAACTTTCTGAACTCTGAGGGGATTTTTTTTCCTTTTTAAATTTACTTTCTCAATGTCTTTCTATTACAACTAAGAAATCTGTTAGTCAAAATATGGATGTTAACATCCAAATTTTCTTATATGGAGTGCATATATTTATAGAATATTTTACTTGCAAGACTGAGAACTTATATTAGACATTTTAAGCAAACAAAGGTATTTAATATTTTCCTTGAATTTCACTAAATGGGCACAAGGGAGCCAGCACTAACATGGAAACTGGAATAATAACATTGCGTTTTTATTTCCACAGTCAATCTATATTGTTATCTGGATTAAGCACATAACTTGTAAAATGTATTTTGTTTATTTGTATCATCTAACTCTATTATCCAGTAGCTGAAGAGCATCTAAAATTTACCATTTAGTGTGAAATTATCATCTGTCTTAATCTACCCAAGAATGCTAATTATGTGAAACAAAGAGTTATCCTAATGGTTGAATAGGGTATTGGGTTAACTGAGTTTAATTAGTATAAAAGCTATATGAATGGTTGGTTTATAAGGAAATAGAGTACAATTAGGTACAGAGTATACTACAGGCACAAAATGAGGCAAATAAATTCTTTCGGCTATGATTATAACTATAACTTAATGCTCTTTTAATCATTCGGAGAGCTGGTTACCTGTTTTAGTATCTTATGGTCAGCATTATAAACTTATTACTGTTAAATAAAAATATTAGCAATGAACTACATGTAGTACTTACTATATGATATGCAATAATCTAAGCACTTTATGTATATTAACTCATTTGTTTCTTTCAATAATTCTATTAACATAGCTACAATAATTATTTCTATTTTAGAAATAAAAAAGCTAAGGCACAGAGGTGCTAAATGACTTGCTGAAGTAATAGGCTGGCAAGTGGCAAAGGCAGAATTTGAACCCAGGTAGGCTGGTTCTGAAGTCACGCTCCCACTGCCATACTAGGTCACCATTTTAAGGTGTGAGGCAAGGGAGTTCTGCATATTGGAAATTATACCCTACAGAATTTGAACCATGTGCTCTATCTGTCCCTGAAGACCTCTTTCCTTGATTATATGTCCTTGGAAGCCTCCATCATATTAGCAAAGTCAGTGTAAAAAAAAGCATGCTGGAAATTATCTAGGGAGTATTAAAATACCATAACTGGAATCCATCTTTTATAATCTTAGTATATTAGCATTTATGAAGCATATTCTCAGTTACAGCAGAGGCGTGAGCACAGCACTATCAGAAGAAATACACCTTGCCACGATGCCGCTGAACTGACCAAAATTTGGTTTAAATAATCAGTCTCCTTGGATGGCAAGCAATGTAAGCTAAATGCAGTTCCCAGACTGCATTGTAGGACATTTTGTACATCAACTCATTTGTCTAAATACTGGTTTTGAAAAACCTGCTATCCCATCGGGGAATCTGCAGACAGTGCAGGATATTACTTTTAGCTGGAGAAATGCTCATGCTTATGGACCTGTCTTCAATCCAGCGGAGGGAGACAATCTAGTGCTTGGCTGACCACAATGGCAGCAGCTTAATGTCACACGGAAGCCACGCCTTTAAAGTCTGAGGAAAGAACTACTGTAGGATAATGAAATAGGTCCTTTTCTGTAACCGCAATGACTTGGTTATTATTAATTAGTGCTTACTGGGAATAGGTCAGTGCACTAAGCATCTAACATGCATCATTTCATTTATTCTTCACAACTTTCCTAAGAGATAAGGACTCTTAATTATCTTCATTTTACAAATGATAAAATGGAAGCTTAAAGTTTGCTCAAGGAATTGCCAATAGGAAGTGAAAAAGCCAGGACTAAATCCAGATCTATCAGAGTGCAAGGCTCATAGCCTTAACTACTGTGCTGTGCTACTGCCTCCTGTTTTTTTTCAAGAGGCAGTATGAAAGCGTAATCATAGCTTCCACTGACAAATGAAACCCTCATGGTACAGTATATAGACAGATGGTACCATAGTACTGTATTATAAAGAGCAAGGCCTTCCATATACAATGGCTGTCTTCCCTTCCGCCTGTAACATTTAAATCTGTGAACAGTGTTGATGGTGTGAATGAGTATAATTATAGTAATCCCATTAATCTAACAAATGTCTTGTCTCAAATGAAAGGTAAAACCTCAACATGGAATACATCTGGGACTCCTAGACTGCCAGAAAGTCAGCAAGAATTAATGACTTTATTATCTAGGACATTTGGTAGCTATTGTTTAATTATAAGGTAACTATCGCTAAGCTGGTAGTAAAAGTAAGAAAGAGGAAAACATAAATGACAGGGTAGTTGGATATTTACTTAGAAAAAGAACTGTTGTGTTAGATTTGAAGAACTTAAAGTTGTTAGTGAAATTATAATTTTTGAACTTATCTAAAATCTGTTGTTTCCTGAGAAATGCAAATATAATAAGGCATTTTAAAGAATATTAAGTTTTCATTAAATGTATAGTATATACATTATACATATAACATTTGGAGTAAAAAGTAGTTTATGCAGAGATTATAAGGACACACACTGAAAGAAAATAGTTATTAAAAGTCTCAAGATGATCACATACCTTCATGAAGTACATGGAGATTCTGCACTCAAGTATTCATCTGTGCATTAACTCATTGGGTTATTCTTTTGACAAACATTAGCTATTAGGCAGTCCATTCATGGATTACCAATACAAAATAGTAAACCGTATTAAAAATTTTTTTTAAATGTAAGATGGTTTGTAGATTTTAAGGTAAATAGATTTCAAGGTATTTCTTCTACTTAAAATTAAAAGAATTTAGGGTCTGGATCCCAACTTTATTACTATGATAAAAATTATGTATGCAAACTTGAATAAATCAATTAACATTGTTAAGCCTCATTTACTCATCCATAAAATGAAGATATTGGACAAAATAATTTCTGAGGTCTTTTTGGCTCCAAAATCCTGTAATTCTTTTATAGACATTCCATTTATTTGCATTAAAATAAAAGTGAGTCTTAAACATTTTAAGAAGTCAAGTAGTCAGAAAATTTTTATGAGCAATAAATATGAATAGATATATGAATTGAAACATAAATAAACTGGACATTTTGAGAGAAGAGGGAAAAATGGAGTTTCCATTCTGGAGAAAGAACACAGGCAAAGGTTTTCAGGTGAAATTGTATGGGGTATGTTTAGGATAACTGAGGAGACTCTGACAGAAGGAAATCTTCATATTAAAGAATAGTGAGAAATAATATGGGTTGAAGGATGATACCTTAAGTTTGGAGATTGAGCTGTGGACAATGGGAAATAAGTAGAGATTTGTGGGCAGATGAGTATGGCACTACCTGGATTTCATGTAAAAAGACAAGGGCTGCTGATAAGTTGATTAATTTGAAGTGTTTGAAGGACTGTTTACAGTCTTTTGACCACAAAGAGAAAAAGAAAGAGAGAAGGAGAATCTGAAGGAGAATAATATAGAGATTTATGAAATAACCCTTCTACATATAGGTCAACATACCTTATTTTCATTTATAATTATGTAGAAGCCAGTAGCATTGTGGCTAGGAATACATACATGCATACTTGAATTCCAGCTCCAATACTTTCTAGCGGATGCCTTACAAAATGCTTTTATACTCTCTGAATCACAATTTTCTCTTCTGTAAAGTGATAACTATACTTTTGGAGTTATCATGAGTATTAAATGAAATAATACTTGTAAAATATACAACCAGTTCTTGATATGTAGCAAGTGCTCAATAAATGAAGTCTATAAGAATAAATTTTATTAATATCATCACTTCTTAAGTAAATGTCAAACAAATGGGAGAGATAATCAGAGTATCCAAAAGCCAAATATGGGCAAGAGGGCAGTTGGGTTTGAGTAAGTCTTTTTTTTTTTTAAACGATTGATCAGAGTAGTAAAAGATTTACTTGAAATTTGTGTCATTTGACAGGTCGTAAGTCTAGTTTGGATTCAGACAGATGATGTTAGGGACAGGAAAATTAAGGCTCAGGGATTGAATTGGTCAATACATTACCTGAGAACGACGTCTTCGTTTAGACAAGCAAAATTTTGTGCAACTTACCTCTCAGCATGTTAAGATAGTGTTACAATGTTGAGAAAGTGTCACAGATGGAGACATTGAAATTAAACAACTGACGGCAGGATTTAATCCAATGAAGTGTAGACCCAACCTAAAGGGAAAATTGTATTACAGTCAGCAGACATAGTATTTGTTTCAGCTCTGCCATTCAGAGTGTGTGACATTTGCTTTCTTGGGCTTGAGTTTTTTAAAACATTAGCTCTATAGGTCTTTTGAGTTCCAAAGATTCATGGGTTTCTGACATAGATAATTGTGATGTCTCTTTCTAAAACTAAAATTGTCCAGAAGAATTGACCCATATTACATCAAAGCAAATCAAAGTTTGACAGGGCTACTTAATTTACATATGAATAAGCTGAAAAAGAAACAGCATGACTCAATGCAAAATATTACAGCAAAAAACAAAAAATAAACAAAGAATGAAAGAAAATCAAGTCTGCAAAAACAAAGGAAAGTAAAGCAAAGCAAAACAAGACAAATTAATCTCAAAGAAAGGAAAACCATCCCTATAGTTATTTTTCTAAAGAAGACCTGAAAGAAAATGTAAATTTAATAAAGTATACATCAAAAATGAGATGATAAAACAACAAAATACAATAAAATGAGAGAGTAAAAAGTCAAGAAAACAAAGAGCAAAAATATGTCAGGACTTGTCTAAAAGCTCCCTTCGTGGGCACTGGATGAGCTCCACCAAGTGCCGGTTTCCACTGTAACAGGACGGCACTGAGTTACAATGCAAAGGTGTACAATCACTGTGCTTGGCCTCCTTCACATGCACGGATTCTCTCTCCGTGCCACATGGCTGCTGCCAGGGGATGAGGAAGGGGTGATGCTGGCAATCCAAGACTTTCTTTCCTACTCTCTCTAGTGCCTCTTTCAGTGCTATGAAGTTAAAAATAGTCACTAGGATCACTCACCTGATTTTTGGTTCTCATGAAGATATTTTTTTTCCTGTGGATTGTTGTTAAATGTGGTGTTCCTGCAGGGAGGATGATCAGTAGAGGCTTCCATATGGTCATCTTGCCTTGCCTCCTCTCCAAAATCTATATTCTGATAACAGACAGTGAACATTTTAAGCGGCCTTTCCCCACAAAGTAGAAATTATATGAAACATTTTTTTCAGTGTATTATGCATCAAAAATAGAAAATAATATAGAGATCAGAATGTTACTGAGGAAATTAACCACAAAGATATTTTTAAATAACTTCTAAATCAAAGAAAAAAATAAAACAGAATTTATGCATAACTAGAAAATATTGGCAAAAGAAAATAATAAATGTCACACTCCTTGAACTCAAAAGAAAATATTTAGTCTTAGATATGTATATTACCAAAGAAAAAATAACATTAAATGTTTTAAATATTAAACTCGTGTATTAAGAAAAGCATAGGAGAGTAAATAATAAAAGAAAAGAAAAAATAGATTAAATTTAAAAAGGAAATAGTAAAATAAATAAATAAACCCAAGGTATTATATTGCTTTAAAAGGAAAATAAAATGGCTACTCTATTCCAGAAAGAAAGTATACATTTACACAATTATAAATAAAAAATGGAAATAATCAATAATACATTAAAAAATAAATGAATCAGAAAGAGTGCTTTCAGAATACTATAAAAATATATATGAAAACCCCAATGTCCAAGAATACATGACAAAAGGGATGGAAAACCTAAACTCATCTGTAGTAGGTATGCATGTATCCTAAACTGAAAAGAGTATACATGTCTTTTCTTTCAACACAGTTGAATCTGGTAAAGCCTTTATTGTGAGAGATGTGTAGGAAAGTGAATTTTATTGTTGCTGGGCCCCTTCCCTCTCCACTAGCATCTGGAACATTTATGTGATCCTCAAAAGTGGGAGGAGAAGCCTCCTAATTATGCCCCATTACAATTTTTCAAGCCCTGGTCTTTAAAAAAATCTGTTATTAATAGACTTTATTTTTAGAACAGTTTCAGGCTTACAAAAAAATGAGTGGAAAATACAGATAGTACCCATTTACTCCCAAACCTCCAATACTAACACTAGTTTTCTCTATTTTTACCATCTTGCATTAGTGTGGTACATTTCTTACAATTGATGAACCAATGTTAATATATTATTATTAAAGTATAGTTTACATTACGGTTCACTTTTTGTGTTGTATAGTTCTATGGGTTTTGACAAATGCATAATGTCATGTATCCACCATTAAAATAGGATACAGAATATTTTCATTGCCTTAAAAATCCCATGTGCTCCACCTATTCATCCTGCCCCATCTCCTCTGACCCCTAGTCCCTGGCAACCACTAATTTTTTACTGTCTGTATAGTTTTGCTTTTCCAGAATGTCATGTAATTGAAATCAGATTGATTTCTTTTTTTTTTTTTTTTTTTTTTTTTTTTTGNCTGTGGAAGTAATGGTGTCCAACCACTCCAGAAAGAGGAACATCTATTAGTGATGTTTTTATTTATTTATTTATTTATTTATTTATTTATTTATTTATTTTTTTTTTTGAGACGGAGTCTTGCTCTGTAGCCCGGGCTGGAGTGCAGTGGCCGGATCTCAGCTCACTGCAAGCTCCGCCTCCCGGGTTTGCGCCATTCTCCTGCCTCAGCCTCCCGAGTAGCTGAGACTACAGGCGCCCGCCACCTCGCCCGGCTAAGTTTTTTTGTATTTTTAGTAGAGATGGGGTTTCACTGTGTTAGCCAGGATGGTCTCGATCTCCTGACCTCGTGATCCGCCCGTCTCGGCCTCCCAAAGTGCTGGGATTACAGGCTTGAGCCACCGCGCCCGGCCAGATTGATTTCTTTACTTTGTAATATGCAATTTATTTTATTCTATTTTTTTTTGTGTGTGTGGCTTGATAGCTCATTTCATTTCAATATTGAATAATATCTCATTGTCAGAATGTACCACACTATTCATTTACTTGTTGAAGGACATCTTGATTTCTTTCAAATATTAGCAGTTATGAATAAAGCTTCTATAAACATTGGTGTGTAGGTTCTGTGTGGATATAAGTTTTCAACTAAATCTGGATAAATACCAACAAGCACTATTGCTGGATCATATGGTAATAGTATTTTAGTTTTGTAAGAAACCACAAAACTGTCTTCCAAAGCAGTTGTATCATTTTGCACTCCCATTAGCGATCAGTGAGAGTTCCTGTTGCTCCACACCCTCACCAGTATTTGGCATTGTCAGTGTTTTGGAGTTTGACCACTCTAAAAGGTGTGTAGTGGTATCTCATTGTCATTTTAATTTGCACTTCCCTAATGACATATGAGGGTGAGCATCTTTTCATATCATATTTGTCATCTTTATATTAGGTTTGTGCAAAAATAATTCAGGTTTTTGCCATTAAGAGTAATTGCAAAAACCACAATTATTTTTACACTAACCTAGTATCTTCTTTGATGATATATTTCTTCAGGCATTTTGCCTACTTTTAATTGGGTAGGTTTTTGTTTGTTTGTTTGTTTGTTTTGTTTTGTTTTTTGTTGCATTGATGGCCTTTTGCTATCAGTAGTTTGCTGCTACGGTGTCACATATGGTGCATTGAACCTTTACCAAGATTGGCCACCTGGCACAGAGAATTATTATTATTATTATTTTGCTTTTTCACAATCATATTTTTAAAAATATTTTATTTTACTTTAAGTTCTGGGATAAATGTGCAGAATATGCAGTTTTGTTACATAGGTATACCTGTGCCATGGTGGTTTGCTACACCTATCAACCTGTCATCTATGTTTTAAGCCCCTCATGCATTAGGTATTTGTCCTAATGCTATCCCTCCCTTTGCTCCCCACCCCTGACAGGCCACAGTGTGTGATGTTCTCCACCCTGTGTCCATGTGTTCTCATTGTTCAGCTCCCACCTATGAGTGAGAAAATGCAGTGTTTGGTTTCTGTTCCTGTGTTAGTTTATTGAGGATGATGGTTTCTAGCTTCATCCATTACCTGCAAAGGACATGAACTCATTCTTTTTTATGACTGCATAGTATTCCATGGTGTATATATGCCACATTTTCTTTATCCAGACTATCATTTATGGGCATTTGGGTTGATTCCAAGTCTTTGCTATTGTAAATAACAACATAAATTTTTTTCCTTAGGAAGGTGCACCTGCAGCCACCCAGTCACCTCCATGTCCCTCTTTCCTGTCTACCTTCAAAGATCTCCTTGCATTTCAACCATATCTTCCAAGTTTTCTGTGTGATAGTTCCCGGGATAATTATCCATTATTCACACTGCCTTCATTTTGCTGCTTTCAATGGTTTTCCTTCTCTTTTATTTGTCTCTCAAAGACACTTAGAATAATCTCTTCAAATGTTTGTCTTTTAAGAAAGCAAAGGCCAGAAACAATTTTATCTTTGAAATCGGAAACCCAGGTAGAGGAATGCAGCAGCAAGACTTCATTTTATAACTTTCTATACTAAGTAAATTTTTTTCCATGTGCATACAATCACTTTTAGCTTTCAAATAGGTTAAAAAACAAACTGCCAGCCAGACGCAGTGGCTCAAGTCTGTAATCGAGCACTTTGGGAGACCGAGGTGGGCAGATCACGAGGTCAGGAGATGGAGACCATCCTGGCTAACACGGTGAGACCCCCGTCTCTACTAAAAATATAAAAAATTCACCAGGCATGTTGGCGGGCGCCTTTAGTCCCAGCTACTCGGAAGGCTGGGCAGGAGAATGGCGTGAACCCGGGAGGCGGAGCTTGCAGTGAGCTGAGATCATGCCACTGCACTCCAGCCTGCGTGACAGAGCGAGACTCCATCAAAAAACAACAACAACAACCAAAAAAAAAAAAAAAAAAAAAAAAAACCTGCCAGAATGACAAGAGAAGAATCATTGATTACAAGAAGCCAATAGCAGAAAACCTTACTCTTGTCAAATGTGACTTCTTATTTGCTTCTTACTTTGGTTGTCAGGTATTGTCAAAACGAGGATGTCACAAAAAAAGCAAGTAAACAGCGAGAAAACAAATCACATTAGCAAGACTTAGAAGAGGAAATAATAGTTTAAAAATAGATTCCAGAAAAAGATTTATATAGTATACACTATTTATATAGTATACACTATATTTACATAGATTATAAGATATATAAAGATTTATATAGTATACACTATTTATATAGTATACAGCTGAGTCTCCTACTCAGCTTCTCACCTGAGCCCTCAACCAACCAAACTGATTTCTCATAGCTGAAGCATGGGAAATCTTTTGATGCCCCACTGTGTATAGAAAAACATGGTAGAGGAAATGAAATAAAAGAAGGTTTTATTAGTTCCTGGTTAGTCGTAACCAATTATTGACTAAAGAAACAAAAACAGTTTTATTCATATTGAAGTAAATACTTGAATACTCTTGTATACTTTGCAGAATATAATTTAAAAAAATTTTAACCTAACTATGAGCTCACACAGATATCCAATGTTGCAATGTGGTTTAGCTTTTCCTAGAATAAAGAGTGATATCGTTTGGCTCTGTGTCCCCACCCAAATCTTACCTTGAATTTTAATTCCCATAATCCCCACGTGTTGTGGGAAGGACCCGGCGAAAGGTAATTTAATCATGGAGGGTAATTACGCTCATGCTGTTCTTGTGATAGTGAGTTAGTTTCACGAGATCTGATGCTTTTATAAGGGGCTTTTCCCCCTTTTGCTTGGCACTTCCCCTTCCAGCCACCATGAGAAGAAGGTTGTGCTTGCCTCTCCTTTCACCATGAATGTAAGTTTTTTCAGGCCTCCTGGCCCTGTGGAACTGTGTCAATTAAACCTCTTTCCTTTATAAATTACTCAGTCTCAGGCAGTTCTTTATAGCAGTGTGAGTATGGACTGATATAGTAAATTGGTAACAGGTGGTGGAGTGCTGCTGTAAAGACACCCAGAAATGTGGAAGCAACTTTGAAACTGGGTAATAGGCAGACAGTTTGGAGGACTCAGAAGAAAGGAAGACATGGGAAAGTTTGGAACTTCCTAGAGACTTGTTGAATGGTTTTAAATGAAATGCTAATAGTGATATGGACAACGAAGTCCAGGCTGAGATGGTCTCTGAGGAAGATGAGGAACTTGTTGGGAAGTGGAGCAAAGTTGACTCTTGCTGTGCTTTAGCAAGGTGACTGGTGGCATTTTGGCTCTTCCCTAGAGATCTGTGAAACTTTGAACTTGAGAGAGATGATTTGGGGTATGTGGTAGAAGAAATTTCTAAGCAGCACAGCATTCAAGAGGAAGCAAAGTATGAAAATTTAGAAAATTGGCAGCCTGACAATGCAGTACAAAAGAAAATTTTATTTTCTGAGGAGAAGTTCAAGCCAGCTGCAGAAATTTGCATAAATAGTGAGGAACCAAATGTTAATTGCCAAGGCAATGGGGAAAATATCTCCAAGGCATGTCAGAGATCTCCATGGTAGCCCCTCCTATCACAGGGCCAGAGGCCTAGGAGAGAAAATTGATTACCTGGGCCAGGGCCAGGGCCCCCTTGCTGTGTATAGCCTAGGGACTTGGTGCCCTGCATCCCAACCACTGCTCCAGCTGCAGCTAAAAGGGGCCAAGTTACAGCTCAGCCCATGGCGTCAGAGGGTGCAAGCCCCAAGCCTTGACAGCTTACATGTGGTGTTCGGCCCCTGGGTACACATAAGCCAATAATTGAGGTTGGGGAACATCTGCCTAGATTTCAAAGGATGTAGAGAAATGCCTGGATATCCAGGCAGAAGTCTGCTGCAGGAATGGAGCTCTCATGGAGAACCTCTACTAGGGCAGTGCAGAAGGGAAATATGGGGTTGGAGCCCCCACATAGAGTCCCCACTGGGGCACTGCCTAGTGGAGCTATGAGAATAGGACCACACTCAACTCTAACCTTTGAAAGCAGCTGGAACAGGGCTGTACCCTGCAAAGCCACAGTGGCAAGGCTGCCCAAAGCAATGAGAGCCCACCTCTTGCATCAGCATGACCTGAATGTGAATCCTTTCACATGGAGTCAAAGATTGTCTTGGAGCTTTAATGTTTAATGACTGCCCTATTGGATTTTGGATTTGCATGGGGCCTGTAGCCTATTTGCTTTGGCCAATTTCTCCTATTTGGAATGGGTGTATTTACTTAAGGCCCGTATGCCCCTTGTATCAAGGAAGTAACTAACTTGCTTTTGATTTTGCAGGCTCAGAGGTGGACAGGACTTGCCTTGTCTCAGATGAGACTTTGGACTTGGACTTTTGGGTTAATGCTGGAATAAATTAAAACTTTGGGGGACTGTCGGAAGGGCATGATTGTGTTTTGAAATATGCAGGCATGAGATTTGGGAGGGTCTAGGGGTGGAATTATATGCTTTGGCTCTGTGTCCCCATTGATACCTCACCTTGAATTATAGTTCCCATAGTCCCCACATATCATGTGAGGGACCTGGTGGAAGGTAATTTAACCATGGGAGCAGTTACCGTCAAGCTCACTTGTGATAGTGAGTAAGTTCTCATGAGATCTGACAGTTTTTAAAGGGGCTTTTCCCTCTTTTTCTCAGCACTTCCCTTTTCTGCTGCCATAGAAGGACACGTTTGCTTTTCCTTCTGCCATGAATGTACGTTTCCTGAGGCCTCCCAGCCCTGTGAAACTGAGTCAATTAAACTGCTTTCCTTTATAAATTACCCAGTCTCGGGCAGGTTTTTTTTTTTTTTTTTTTTTTTTTTTTTTTTAATGGATTCTCACTTTGTCACCCAGGCTGGAGTGTAGTGGTATAATCTCAGCTCACTGCAACCTCTGCCTCCCACCAAATTCAAGTGATTCTGCTGCCTCAGTCTCCCAAGTAGCTGGGATTACAGGCACGTGGCACCATGCCTGGCTAAATTCATTTTGTGTTTCCAGTAGAGACAGGGTTTCACTATGTTGGCCAGGCTGGTCCCGAACTCCTGACCTCATGTGATCTGCCCACCTCAGCCTCCCAAAGTGCTGAGATGAGAGGCGTGAGCCACCGCACTGGCCTCAGGCAGTTCCTTATAGCAGCGTGAGAATGTACTATACAGAGTCAGCATAGAAATGAAAATATCTCTCACCTGGGGTCTGCAGCAGCTGCTGCTATTAATGGAATTGAGTGTCAAGTCCTCCTGGCTAGCTGCTTTTGCCTTTTCCAAATCATAAGCCAAAGAATGAGAAGAAGGCACAACACTAAACCACTGCTGAGAAAAATGCCAAATTTCTCTCTTCTTTCCCCTTCTATCTCTCATTTTAAAAAACAAACAAACAGAAACAACCACAGCCAATCTCAAAACCTGCCTATGGCTTGCATATATCTGTTAACCACTTTTATCTTGGAATAAGAAAAGAGGAACGTTTAGAGCTCTATTATATTTAGGAGTAGTGGAAGAAAACATTACGTCCCTTCTGGTAAGTTTCTTTCTGAATATTTTCTTGAAAATAAGTCCAAATAAAGTGCATGTGCTTTTTTTTAAGCAGAAAATCCCTACCAAAATATTGTATGTAGTGGTAGAATTGATTTTCCCTCATCTTTAATTAAACAAATAACTATAAATAATGTTCCGGGTAAGTTATGTCAGGGCCTTTATTATTTTCCAGATTAGGGAGAAAATCCTAATAAAGAAGCAGTTTTAGTGATACAGTTTGACCACTGGTCTTATCTCTTTAAGATTCAACTCAGTTTCTCTGAAAGTATCACTATTACCTGTATGCCCTCTGCTCTGAGACTCAAATCCAGCTGGATTTTGGTCCTGCTTTCATTTAAAAAACTTCCTAAAGTTCATGGGAGAATTTGATAATGACTCTTTGGGTCAAAGCTCTGTGTTACATAAAAAGGTGAAGTCTTACTCAAAATTTAGTAGTTTTTATGCCAAGTCTTCACAGGGGAAGACACTGATGCCCTGCGATGCCTCAGGACTCTCCAGAATATTTTCACCAGCATAAAGGCCCTCAGCAGATGCAACCTCTTGACCTTGAGCTTTCTAGCCTCCAAAATGGTAAAGAAATAACTTTATTTTCTTTATAAATTACCCAGTCTCAAGTATTCAGTTACAGGAACAGAAAATGAGCTAAGATAATTACTGATTATTTGAAGGGCAATTCACAGTTGATGAAGCTCTATACAGACATGATCTCATGCTCTCCCTGCATCCACTCTGTTACATACCATAAAGCTGAGGATTACAGAAGTCAAATAATTTACCCGAGGTCACAAAGCTTAGTATTTTTCCTCAGGTTTCTTGATTCTCAATTCTAGCTCTTTCTTCCCCAATGTTGTCACATAATGAATGTATTACATGTTTGCAAGACATTCTCCATCTGTAAGACTCGCTGCCAGATATTACAGAGAACACAAATGTATCAGAAAAATGGTTTCATTGGTTTTCATGAGGCTATGATCTAATAGAAAAAACAGGACACAGAAAAGATATCTAAGAGTTCAAGGTTATACTTAAATATAAAGCCAGTAGCATAAACAGAAAATTGTATAAATGTTGAGAAGAAGGAAACTTAGCTGTGAAAAAAAGTGGTCATGAAATGATAATCTGATTATCAGAGAAGGAATCAGGGAAAGAAGGACAGTGACATGGCTGCTGTGTAGAGAGGAGGAGGGTGAATGAAGGAACCAAAGTGACACCAAACCAGCTTCAGTTTTTTTTTATGATCTGCATAGAGATTTTCTCACCTTATTTCTACTATAAGCTGTGTAATAAGTAAGTATTCACATAATGTTTTGTTTTTTGTTCTTGTGGCTTATCGCTTATCACCATGAATTAGTTACTGTGTACTTTCACCTTCATTATCTGAGTTGATGACTTTTCTCTATTCAATACTTTATTCAACCAGCTAACATTTCATGTGCACCTCTGATGAGCCAAACACTGACAATGATATGGCACTGAGTATGCAAAGAGTAACAATACACTGCTCACTACCTTGAGAAGTGCCTATGTTGCAGAGAGAGAGATTCATATATAAAAATATGCTTATTTGCATAGTGATAAAGATAGAAACTCAGCAATTTATTATATAAAGGAGGAGTACCTACCATGCATGATTGGAGATGTGGTATTAGGAGGGGCTGATTAAGGATACATTGAAATTATCAGGCAAAGAAGGGAGAATGAGTCATTCCAAGCAGTGAGGGTCATACAGCCAAAGTTAAGAAAGAAAGGAATGACTGATGAGCTGGGAATTACTAGCAATTTGGTATTTTTCATGATTATGGTGCAAGGCAAAGGAGATATGAAGTTAGGGAGGTAGAAATTAGCAGATGAAAATAGGTCTTGTAAGCCATTTTAAGGAACTGGATTGGCCTTTAATCTTACAGACAATGGGATAGCACCAACAAGTTTAAAGCAGAGGCATTGTATGTAATGAGTAATTAATGAATTAACTAATTAGTTAATTAACTAAATTTGTACACAACAACTAATTAATCCTGATGAGCCACAAGAACAGAACCCCAAAATTTAGGTAATTACTAATTACATACAATATAACTAGTAACATCATTACTACAATATAGTATACATTATCTAGTACACCCAAAACATTTTTTCAGATTTCATGGAAAAATCCTTTTCATTTTTTAGAAATAATATGAACCTGATGAAATTTATGTAAATTCCTTTGTCAGTGCCTCACCTTTTATCTTATTAATAGCAAATTAATATTTAGGAGAGCCTGATTAAATGTAGTCAATATGACAGATGATTCCTGTTTGCCCTGCACTAAAATTTAGAGCCTGTTCATGTCACATGAGGACAGTAACCCAGGATAGGTTTATATGGAATATTGTTCACCTGTTTATCTAAAAAAGAAGGATGAATATATCTCAGCAGAAGAACCAGTACCCTTTGGGGATACCAATTAAGGAGGATAAATTGTTTTTTAACTTCTATGAAACACTCCTTTAAAGAAAAAATATGAAAGAAAACAAACACAAACATACAAAGTTTTTGCACTTTTATTGCTTTATTGTTAGTTCTTTAAAAATTATTTATAAGTCAAAAACATATTTTCCTAAAAAACATGAATGGTCCAGTTGCCTGGACTCAGGACTAGGAATTATGAACTGAGCTCTGTTACTGCAGCCGATTTTTCACTAAGTGTTCTGAAAAGCCTCTCTATGACTCAGCTTCTGTTAAAATTACATTTTGTAGTTGTCCTATTTACTTGAGGAAAAAAATGGAAAGAGTCCCACATTTCCTAAATGCAATCTATCTTAATGACATGAGAGATACCAGTAAACAAAGAATTAGATTCTGAGGATAGGACTATATAGGTTATCTAAGTCAATATTCTCTTTTGACCATTGCATTTGAGGCCCAGAGCAATGATGTTCCATGTATGAGTACACTAGGAATTTGCAGAAGACCTACAATAATCTAGTTGGTTTAGGTGGGGGGCAAGAGCCACACAGATGAAAGGCAGCACCAAAAAGAGAAAAGGAAGAATTCTTTTTTTTTTTTTTTTTTTTGAGACGGAGTCTTGCTCTGTCACCCAGGCTGGAGTGCTGTGGCCGGATCTCAGCTCACTGCAAGCTCCGCCTCCCGGGTTCCCGCCATTCTCCTGCCTCAGCCTCCGGAGTAGCTGGGACTACAGGCGCCCGCCACCTCGCCCGGCTAGTTTTTTTTTGTATGAAAAGGAAGAATTCTGAGTGAATGAAGTGAGTTATTTATGGGATAGGAAAAATGGGATAGGCAAAAAAATAATGCTTATGTTAACACTAGACTCTGCCTGCATGGTGATACTTCCCGACTTAAGTTGGCCCTCATGGTACCAGCAGGTAAGTCTAATTCGAAACCTCTATTTTCAGAACGATCTTTTTTTTTTTTTTTTCAGTTTTGCTGGCAATAGCAACAGTGTGGCATGAATAGTTTAATTCCCTGTTCTCTGTCCATTAGTCTTCAATAACTGGTCCTGGCTCATTTCCTCCTTGAGTCTAGGACTCACCTTTAGAATTTCTTACAACCTAGCACTTTGGGCAGCCCTGGGCAATGAGTCAGACTTAGTCCACCAAATAAAATTTCTTTGCCATCCCTGGATTAGAATTGGGCATATTGGTTCCAAAAGTTCCCTGTTACGCTGAAAAGATAGTGAGATTTTTTTTGTTTAATACATTCTCTTAGTTGAATACTCAATTTTCAGTTGAGACTACTTCCTCAGGCAAGTATTTCCCCACTTGGCTGAGAGAAGGTGTCAAGATGCCTTCCTCTGTGCCTTAGCTCTGGAAGCTCTTATTCCAGTAAGCTAACTTTTTCTGGTATTATTTGCTCTATACTGGTTACTTTCATCATCCCACTCACAGGGAGGAAGATATTAATACCAGCATATAAGAACCTCACTTTTTTAAAACCTTGGTTTGTAATAAATGAGCAATAAAAGCCCTGCCCTTTCCCCTGGCTTTATACCAGGTGCCTTGGTAAATGTGGCTTGTGTGAGGTTCTGCTTTCTTTAGTTGGTTGCCAAAGTTAACCTTGCTTTTCACTGTTTGCCCTGCATATTTGTGACCTTTTCCATGGGGTGCTATTATAAGTCTTCAACGTAGGTTTGGATAAGATGAATCTGCCTTCTCCTCTGTCTGGCTGTTGAAGCTATCTCCGCATGGCTGCCATATCCCCTGTGGGGGTTCAGGTAGAGAAAAGGTGATTCATTCATTCAGCAAACAAGCATTTACTGAATGCCCACTATGGGCCAGTATCTATACTAGAAATCATAGATGTTGTGGTTTGTCAAACAGATATAGTTCCTAGCTTCATAGAACATATAGTCTAGGTGGAGAGACAAGCAATAAGCAAATAAACAAACAAATAATGACATATTTGCATAGCGTGATAAATGTTTTGTAGGATAAGAACACAGGGCTGTGAGAGAATATATCTGGAGGATCCATTTGAATTGGGGTGATTTAGGGAGGCACCTATGAGGAGGTGAAAGGACACAAAGATAGATGTGTACCCGCCCCCCACCCGCTACACCCTTGTTCTGCTCTCTAATCTTTGCACATACCAGAGATTCCGTAAGTTCTGTGAGTACCTGGTTTTCTGCACGTACCAGAGATTTTGTTTTGCACATACCAGAGATTTTGTAAGTTCTGAGGCAAGGTCACAAGACGTGTTTAAGTAAGATAAACTCTTGCTGCCATAAACCTGCTCTCCCGCCTCAAAGTTTGAACCAAAATATCAGAAATGGCGGGAACCAATCATAGTTAGCCAAATCGCCTTGTTCAAACACTAGCCAATCATATATCTGATTTGTATAATAACTCTATGCCCACTTTTCTTAGACTATATAACATTGTTCGGAGCTCAGTGGGGGAGCTCTCCTGCCCGTCTCGTTTCTCGAGCGAGGGAGAGTTCCAGGTTCGAACCTGTAATAAAGATCCTTGCTGCTTAGCTTTGACTCTGGACTCTGGTGGTCTTCTTTGGGGAATAAACGGTCTGGGCATAACAGAGGTGGCCTTCAAAAGGAGACCTGAGGATGTGGGCCATGAGGAATAAGGAGGACAAGTGTCTCAGGCAGTGGGAAAAGCATGAGAGTAGGTCCTAAGGTGGCGTTTGCATGTGAGCAACGACCCCAACCTCCCTGTCAGGACCATCTCTGACTCTCAAAAAGGCATACTAGCTTTGGCAGGCATATAAAAATTCCAGTCCAAGAAAGGAGAAGACCACCTCTTGAGCAGGTCTTATATAAGAAATATTTTCCATTTCACCTAGGGTAACAATATGCCCATTATTTAATTTATAAATGTCTCACAGAATTATGCATGGACCAGGAATGAGGCTTTACGGTTATAGTAAAACTTACTTTTGGGACTGCCATTTGTGGACGTCTGCACTGCAAAGGCCAAAGTCGAGGCTGGAATGTCCCCTTACATTTTGGTGTCCTTGCTGCTATAGATGATTTTCTATCACTTTGTTCTGTGGGAACTAACATGCCATATACACTGACGAGAGTATTGTCCTGATACAGAAAAAAAAATGCAAACCCTGGGTGTTTTAATTGTAGAACATAGGAGAGAATGGTGGCAATGTTTTGGTTTGGTCTGGTTTCCCCTCAACTTACTCTACTTTTTAGAACAGATTATCTGGACATTGACAGTTATGTTTTCACAATTCTCTTGGGGCATTTTGATTGCAATTCCAGCACTAGAAAAAAGGTAACATAAAAAATCCAGGCAGGCTCTTATAAATAGTTGAATTAGTCCTATAATCAAAAAACTTTTTTTTCTCTAAGTAACTACTACTTGAACTATAACTTAGATGACCAGATCTGTCTAATTTGGAAGTTTTTAAAAAGAAACAAGGACAAAGTTTTATCTTGTATTGAAATTAGTCACATAATGTGAGGAATAGGAAGAATTTTTCCAAGTCTCCAAAGGACAAGGTAAAACACAAAAAGGAGTTAATTGCCTATGTTTTTACCAAAAGGAAGTTGCTTGTAATTGTTATACATTTTTTCAAAAAAAGATTACAGGTGGTTTTTTCACTATTTTCAAATAGACTTAAAAAGAAGCAGGGGAAGGTGACAATACAAATAATTTATTTTATTTTATAGAAGAAAAACAAATGATAAAGAAGGAATATTTCCTTTGCAACTACCACTTCGGTTTTTACTTCATCCATTGCACTTGAAAATTAAATAAATATCTATTAAGCATTTAGAATAATGCCAGGTCCATACTATGTGCTGCTCAAGTATTTGTTAACTAAAAAGACAAAGAAAAACATGAAGGTAAAAAATAAAATAAAGAAGGCAAAAGAAGATAAGCAATCCTAGAGAAACTGTGGAGAAAATTCTAAAATGTTCAGAATTTGAAAAATAAAATTATTTCAGAATGTTTCAAGAACCTCTATGATATATTCTTAAATTCAAGTTGCATCGATAGGGACTCTCAGATAAGTCCTATAGAAAGCAAAGTGGAATTAAACTCCACAAATTTCTGACTTAAATATGTCGTGAGCCTGTTCCCCTAAAGCATATTACATTCATTACAAAAAAGTGCCCGACGCCTCCTGGTTTTGATTAATATGTTGTAATGGGTAGCCCTTCTACACTATACACATGTAAAACTAGACAACAGGCTATACATGACTTAAGTCTTTGAAAGAATGGAAACTACCAAAGGGAATCTCACATTTGTCCCATCTCCCTGCCTAGATCTATCTATACTGAAACCCAGCAAGCTGGAATCAGCGAAACAAAATGGTCTTGCTAACTTGAGGAAGCTAGTGATCCAGAAGTGCTGAGAACATTGAAGTCCTGGCCCAGGTAGACTAGAAAGACAGGTTCAACCCCTTAGTTATATGTGGGGAAAAGAAAGAGAGATCAGCCTGTTACTGTGTCTATATAGAAAGAAGTAGACATAAGAGACTCCATTTTGTTCTGTATTTGAGATGCTGTTAATCTGTGACCCTACCCCCAACCTTGTCCTTGCAAGAGACATGTGCCGTGGTGACTCAAGGTTTAGTGGATTTTGGGCTGTGCAGGATGTGTCTCTGTTAAACAAGTGCCTGAAGGCAGCTTGCTGGTTAAAAGTCATCACCATTCTCTTAATTTCAACTACCCAGGGACACGTACATGGCCAAAGGTCACAGGGACCTCTGCCTAGGAAAGCTAGGTATTGTCCAAGGTTTCTCCCCATGTGACAGGCTGAAACAATGCTGCTAAAAGGTTTATGGAGATGTTTGCATATGCATCTCAAGGCACAGCACTTTCCTTTAAACTTATTCATGTCACAGAGGTTTTTGTTCATATGTCTTACTGCCGATTTCCTCCCTACAATGATCCTATTGTCCTGCCACTCCCTTATCTTTAAGATGGTAAAGATAATTATCAATAAATACTAAGGGAACTCAGAGACCGGTGTCCGTGTGGGTCCTCTGTAAGCTGAGCGCCGGTCCCCTGGGCCCACTTTTTCTTTCTCTATACTTTGTCTCTGTGTCTCATTTCTTTTCTCAAGTCTCTCATTCCACCTAAAGAGAAACACCCACAGGTGTGGAGGGGCAGGCCACCCCTTCATCTGGTGCCCAACGTGGAAGGTTTTCTCTAAAGTGAAGGTACGCCAGAGCGTGGTCATTGAGGACAAGTCGACGAGAGACTCCGGAGTACGTCTACAGTCAGCCTTGCGGTAAGCTTGTGCGCTCGGAAGAACCTAGGGTAACAATGGGGCAAACTAAAAGTAAATATGCCTCTTATCGCAGCTTTATTAAAATTCTCTTAGAAAGAGGGGGAGTTAAAGTCTCTACCAGAAATCTAATTACGCTATTTCAAACAGTAGAACAGTTTTGTCCATGGTTTCCGGAAGAGGGAACTTTAGATCTAAAAGACTGGGAAAAAATTGGCAAAGAATTAAAACAAGCAAGCAGGGAAGGTAAAATCATCCCACTTACAGTATGGAATGATTGGGTCATTATTAAAGTAGCGTTAGAACCATTTCAAACAGAAGAAGATAGCATTCCAGTTTCTGATGTCCCTAAAAGCTGTGCAGTAGATTGTGAAAAAGAGGCAGGGATAGAATCCCGGAAAGGGAAGGAAAGTTCACACTGTAAATGTGTAGCAGAGCCGGTAATGGCTCAGTCAACGCAAAATGTTGATGATAATCAATTGCAGGAAGTAGTATATCCTGAAACGTTAAAATTAGAAGAAAAAGGTCCAGAATTATCAGAGCCATCAGAATCTAAACCACGATGGCCAACTCCTCTTCCAGCAGCTCAGATGCCTGTAACTTTACAACCTCAAATGCAGGTTAAACAAGTACAAACTCCAAAAGAAGATCAAATAGAAAAAGATAGAGTCTCTGTCATGGCAATGCCAATCCAAATACAGTGTCCACAATATCAGCCAGTAGAAAATAAGACCCAGCCGCCAGTAGCCTATCAATACTGGCCGCCAGCCGAACTGCAGTATCGGCAGCCCCCAGAAAATCTGTAGGGACAGCCAGGAACATTTCCAGTGCCACAGGGCAGGGCGCCATATCCTCAGCCACCCACCATGAGACTTAATCCTACAGCACCGCCTAGTACACAGGGTAGTGCGTTACATAAAATTATTGATGAGGCAAGAAAACAAGGAGATATTGAGGCATGGCAATTCCCAGTAATATTAGAAGCAAGACCATCTGGAGAAAGGGCCCAAGAGGGAGAGCCTCCCATAGCTGAAGCCAGATAGCATTTTTCTATAAAAATGCTAAAAGAAATGAAAGAGGGAGTAAAACAGTATGGACCCAACTCTCCTTACATGAGAACATTATTAGATTCCATTGCTCATGGACATAGACTCATTCCTTATGATTGGGAAATTCTGGCAAAATCATCACTCTCACTCTCTCAATTTTTACAATTTAAGACTTGGTGGATTGATGGGGCACAAGTACTGGTCCAAAGAAATAGGACTGCCAATCCTCCTATTAACATAGATGCAGATCAACTGTTAGGAATAGGTCAAAATTGGAGCACTGTTGACGAACAAGTAATAATGCCAAATGAGGCCATTGAGCAAATCAGGGCTATCTGCCTTAGGGCCTGGGAGAAAATCCAAGACCCAGGAACCGCCTGCCCCTCCTTTAATACAATAAGACAAGGCTCTAAAGAGCCCTACCCTGATTTTGTAGCTAGACTTCAAGATGCTGCTCAAAAGTCAATTACTGATGAGAATGCCCGTAAGGTCGTAGTGGAGTTGATGGCATATGAAAATGCCAATCCTGATTGTCAATCAGCCATTAAGCCATTAAAAGGAAGGGTTCCCGCAGGATCAGATGTAATCTCAGAGTACGTTAAGGCCTGCGATGGAATTGGAGGAGCTATGCATAAAGCTATGCTTATGGCTCAAGCAATCACAGGAGTTGCTTTAGGAGGACAGGTTAGAACATTTGGGGGAAGATGTTATAATTGTGGTCAAATTGGTCATCTAAAAAAGAATTGTCTAGTCTCAAATAAACAAAATGTAACAACTCAAACTCCTACAACAACAGATAAAGAGCCACCTGGCCTATGTCCAAGATGTAAAAAGGGAAAACATTGGGGTAATCAATGTCATTCTAAAGTTGATAAAAATGGGCAACCGCTGTAGGGAAACGAGAGGAGGGGCCAGCCTCAGGCCCCGCAACAAACTGGGGCATTCCAAATTCAGCCCTTTGTTCCTCAGGGTTTTCAGGAACAACAACCCCCACTGCCACAAGTGTCTCAGGGAATAAGCCAGTTATCACAATACAGCAATTATCCCCCCCACAAGCGGCAGTGCAGCAGTAGATTTATGCACCATACAAGCAGTCTCTCTGCTTCCAGGGGAGCCTCCACGAAAAATCCCCACAGGGGTATATGGCCCATTGCCTGAGGGGACTGTAGGACTAATCTTAGGAAGATCAAGTTTAAATCTAAAAGGAGTTCAAATTCGTACTGGTGTGGTTGATTCAGACTATAAGGCGAAATTCAATTGGTTATTAGTTCCTTAATTCCTTGGAGTGCCAGTCCAGGAGACAGGATTGCTCAATTATTACTCTTACCTTATATTAAAGTTGGAAACAGGGAGATAAAAAGAACAGGAGGGTTCAGAAGCACTGATCTGGCAGGAAAGGCTGCATATTGGGCAAGTCTGGTCTCTAAGAGCAGACCTGTGTATAAGGCCATTATTCAAGGAAAACAGTTTGAAGGGTTAGTAGACACTGGAGCAGATATCTCTGTCATTGCTTTAAATCAGTGGCCAAAAAATTGGCCTAAACAAAAGGCTGTTACAAGAATTGTCGGCATAGGCACTGCTTCAGAAGTGTATGAAAGTACAATGATTTTACATTGTTTAGGACCAGATAATCAAGAAAGTACTGTTCAGCCAATGATTACTTCAATTCCTGTTAATCTATGGGGTCGAGATTTATTACAACAATGGGGTGCGGAAATCATTATGCCCGCTCCATTATACAGCCCCATGAGTCAAAAAATCATGACTAAGATGGGATATATACCAGGAAAGGGGTTAGGAAAAAACAAAAATGGCATTAAAGTCCCAATTGAGACTGAGAAAAATCAAGAAAGAAAAGGAATAGGGTTTCCTTTTTAGGGGTGGCCACTGTAGAGCCTCCTAAACCCATTCCATTAACTTGGAAAACAGAAAAACCGGTATGGGTAAATCAGTGGCCGCTACTGAAGCAAAAACTGGAGGCTTTACATTTATTAGCAAAGGAACAATTAGAAAAGGGACACATTGAGCCTTCATTCTCACCCTGGAATTCTCCTGTATTCGTAATACTTTTATAATTTCTTATGTCTGTCTTTACTTTAATCTCTTAATCCCATCATCTTCTTTGTAAACTGAGGAGGATATATGTCACCTCAGGACCCTGTGATGATTGCCTTAACTGCACAAATTGTTTGTGGAACATGTGTGTTTGAACAATATGAAATCTGGGCATCTTGAAAAAAGAATAAGATAACAGCAATGTTCAGGGAACAAGGGAGGCAACCTTGAACTGGCCGCCGGTGAGCCGGATGGAACAGAGCCATATTTCTTCTCTTTTCTTATGCAAATAGGAGAAATATCGCTGAATTCTTTTTCTCAGCAAGGAACATCCCTGAGAAAGAGAATGCGCTCTGAGGGTAGGCCTATAAACGACCCCCTTGGAGACGTGCCGCCTTTTACGGTTGAAGCCGAAGGGATGAAATAAGCCCCGGCCTCCTGTAGCGCTCCCAGGCTTATTAGGACGAGGAAATTCCCACCTAATAAATTTTGGTCAGACAGGTTGTCTGCTCTCAAAACCCTGTTTCCTGATAAAATGTTATCAATGACAATGCGTGCCCAAAATTTCATTTTAATTTTAACACCATCCTGTGATCTCATCCTGCCTCCACTTGCTTTGTGATATTCTATTACTTTGTGAAGTATGTAATCTCGGTGTCATGATGACAATGGTGGTTTTGTTGAAAAGAAAAGGGGGAAATGTGGGGAAAAGAAAGAGAGATCAGCCTGTTACTGTGTCTATATGGAAAGAAGTAGACATAAGAGACTCCATTTTGTTCTGTATTTGAGATGCTGTAAATGGCCACCCCTTCAGTTATATGTCAGGCATTCAACTGAAACACCAGAAAAGCCATGGTGGAGTATTATAAGGTTATTTCATGTTTGAACTGGAAAGTGTGAAGTGTAAAATGGCACAATATTCACTGTTAGTAGACTTGAATAAGTTAAGAAATATGTTATTAACCCTAGAGAGACCACTAAAAATAATAAAAATATGTATAGATAATAATTTAACAAAAAATAAAATAAAAAACTGATAAAAACAAAAGAAGACAGAAAAGGAACAAGAGAGAGACAGACATACAAATAGGACAAATTGAAAACAAGTAGTTAGATGGTGCATATAAACCAAATCATATCAGTAACTATAGAAAATATTAGTGGCCTAAGCCCTCCAATACAAAGGCAGAGGTTGTCAGACTGGGTGAAAAAGTAAAACCAAACTACATTCTGCCTAAAAGAGACACGCTCAAAATTTAAAGACAAGAATATATTGAAAACACAAGGAAGTTGGGCAATTATATTAATATCAGACAAACTAAACATCAGGACCAAAAGTTTTGAAAATGATAAAGGGTCATTTAATAATGTAAAATAAAATCATCAGGAAGATTCAACAATCTTAAATATGGATGCCCCAATCAACAAAGTTTTAAAATTTATGAATAAATAATTTACAGATCTTGAGAGAGAAATATAAAAATCTGTCATAATTGGGAATTTTAATAAGCCCCTCTCAATAATTGATAAAATGACTAGACCAAAGACATCATTATGGATACAGGAGATCTGAATAACACTATGAGACAATTTCACTTAATTGATGTTTATAGAACATATACCTAACAGCTCCAGAATACATCGTCTTTTAAAGTACACATAGAATGTTAACCAAGAAAGACAATATCTTAGATCAAAAACATATCTCAATAAATTTTAAAAGATTGATATTCTCTGACCACATCATAATTAAATAAGAAATAAAGTCTAATTAAATATCTTTAAATCCCCAAATATTTGCAAATAAAATGACATACATCTATGGGTCAAAGAAAAAGTCCTAAGGAATTATGATTTCTAACTGAATGATTATGAAAATACAGTATGTCAAAATTTGTAGGATGTAGCTAAAGCTCCAGTACAATCTGGAGTCCATCAAGAGAAATCAGAAGCCACACCTACCTCTGCCTATAAGCTCATTGACACTGATGACCTGCCGAGGAAGTTGACAGGCTTCTTCATGAAGCTGCACAGGCATCTGACTCAAGAGTCAGAGAAACTGCCTAATCAAGAAAATAAGAGAAGATCGAAATATAGGAAATTAGAAATGAAAAAAGCAACATGACAACTGATATCAGAGAAATAAAAAAGATCAGCAGATACTTTTATGAACAATTATATGACAACATAAATACCTGGAAACATACAACCTGCCAAGATTGAATCAGGAAGTAATAGAAAACCTGAATAGATCTATCACAAGCAGTAAGAATGAATTGGCAATTAAAAGTCTCCAACAAAGAAAAGCCCAGGAGCAGATGGATTCACTAGTAAATTCTACCAAACTTATGAAAAACGAATACTAGTCCTCCCCAAATTATTCCAAAAAGTTAAAGAGGAGGAAATTCTCCTTATTTTATGAGGTCGGCATTACCCTGTTTCCAAAATCAGACAAGGATGCAAGAGAAAAAAACCTATGGGCTAATATCCCTAATGAACATAAATGCAAAAATTTCTCAACAAAATAGTAGTGAACCAAATCCAACAGCACATCAGAAGAATAATACACCACAATGTAGTAGGGTTTATCCCAGGAATGCAAGGATAATTCAACATGTACAAATCCAAAATGTCTCCACAAGTAGGCATATAAGGAACATACCTCAACATAATAAAGGCCATATATGATAAGCCCACAGCCAGCATTTTACTGAATGGGGAAAAGCTGAAAGCCATTTCCCTAAGAATTGGAACAAGACAAGGATCCCTGATTCACCACTCCTGTTCAACCTAGCACTGGAAGTCTTAGCCAGAGAAATCAGGCAAGAAAAATAAAAGGCATCCAAATTGCAAAAGAAGCCAAACTGTCCCTCTTTGCTGTTGATATGATGTCATATCAAGAAAAAACAAAAGACTCCACCAAAAAACTCTCATATCTAATACATAAATGTAGTAAACTCTTATATCTAATAAATAAATTTAGTAAAGTTGCAAGGTAAAAAATCAACATAAAAAAATGAGTGGTGTTTCAATGTGCAAATGATGAAGTAGCTGGGAAGGAAGTCAAGAGGGCAATCTTATCCATAATTAATTTATAATAGATAAATAAAATAAAATAGGTAGGAATAAATTTAACCAAGGAAGTGAAAGACCTATACAAGGAAAACTGCAAAACACTGAAGAAAGAAATGGACTAGTACACAAATAAGTGAAAAGACAACTTACGCTCATTAATCAGAAAAATTAGAATCATTAAAATGATTATATTACCCAAAGCAATGTACATATTCAGTGCAATTGCTATCAAAATACCAATGTTACATTTTTTACAGAAATTAAAAAAAAAATCCTAAAATGTGTATGAAACCAAAAGAGCTCAACTATCTAAAGCAGAAAGAATAAAAGTGGAGGCATCACACTACCTGACTTCAAGATACATTACAAGGCTATAGTGTAGAGGACTACGTGCTCACAAACAGGGTGTTCCCGATAAGTCCTGCTCTCGCAAACGAAGCAGGGCATTCCCCATAAGTCCTGCTCTCGCAAATGAAGCAGGGCGTTCCCAACAAGTCCTGCTCTTGCAAACGATGCAGGGCGTTCCCAATAAGTCCTGCTCTGGCAAACGAAGCAGGGCGTTGGGGGCCTGTTTATATGTAAACATCTTGAAAATCCAGAAAGTCAGGGAAAGGACAGAAAAACAACAATGTGTCTTGTGACTTGGCAACATTCCACAAACGACTGTATAAAATAAAGCGGAGTGCGCCATTCGAGGTGGCCGCCATATTTGTCTTGTCTTGTGTTGTCTTGTGTGTTCATTCCTTTGTTTAGGAAACACGCGGACCCCAACATCTGGCACAGCGAGCAGGGTCCGTGGCTCCACGAGAGCAAGGAACCAGAGAGGGAACACCCCGGGCAGGTAAATAAAGAAAGGGGAACCCACGGGAAAATTATGGGGAATTCCACCTCTCTGGCCTCTGCATATTTGTGGTTACTCCAGGGACTGTTGATGTCTATAGGAGCAGAAGTTAGTTAAGGAACATAAGGCTTTGAAGCGATTGTTTGCCCATGTTGAACAACATTGTTATTGGTTTCAATATCAAAACAAAGTGCAGTTAAATTGAAAGGAATGGTTACAAGTGGTTAAAGCCCTGCATCGAGCTCATCAGCAGGGGCAAACGATGCCTCTGACTTTGTGGACTTTGTGTAGTTCCATTACTCAGGCATTAGAGTTACTTGAAACTGACTCAGAGCATGGCAATACTGCCACAGGAGGTGAGGCATCTGAAGCTTTAGAGAGGAATGATCCTAGAGAGGGACATATTTACGCCCCGGTTGTTGAGGACAAGGAATTGGAAAAAGAGCTAATGCCTCCTTCATCTGAAGAAAATTCTGATTTGCAGCGCATTTTAGAGAAGTTACAACAGTTGTTAAAATTGCAAGGTACCGCTGCTCCTGTTTCTCCTATCTCTCCGCCATCTCCTTTGAAAAAGGATTTCCCTTTGCCTCCACCTCCAACCTCTTTGCCTATGTCAGGTCAGGTTTTCTCTATGCCTCTTCCTCCTGTAGGAGAAAAGAAGGAATCGAAGGAAAAGGATGATTTCAAGGAATTAGATTTATTCCCAATAACACGGGCTGCTTTAGGCCCCAATGCTCAGTTCCCAAATGGTGGCCAGAATGTGACTTTTACAGCCCTACAATTTAAATTTTTGAAAGAAATGCTGATTATGGACCTCAGTCACAGTTTGTTCTTGGCCTTCTCGATTCCTTCTCTTTAGAACATATGATGATTTCTATTGACTGGGAAACGTTGGGACAGGCTGTCCTTGATCGTTCACAATGGCTTCAATTAAAAAGTTGGTGGTGGGAGGAAGCAAGAGTACAAGCTAGAAAAAATGCTACCCGAAATCCCCCAGGACCTACTGAAGAGCAGCTTACGGGTTCAGGACAATAGGCCACTCTTAATGCTCAGGCAGGCCTAGATGATATTGCTCTCACTTAGATTAAAGCCTTGTTTATAAAAGCGTGGACTAAGGTTGAAATAGCGGGTAAAACTTCTTTACCTTTTGTAAAGATCCTACAAGGAGCCACTGAGCTGTATCCAGATTTTGTAGCACGTCTTCAAGATGCTGTATTAAAGACTGTAGGTTCAGGCTCTGCTGCTAAAATTCTTTTGGATACTCTGGCTTTTGAGAGTGTTGATCCCGAGTGCCAAAAATTGCTGCGTCCTCTAAAAGCTAGTAGAGCTGATTTAGCTGAATACATTCGGGCTTGTGCAGGTGTTGGAGGAGCTATTTACAATGCTCAGTTGTTTGCTGGGGCACTTTCTAAGGCTTTAAAAGGCAATTCTAAACAAGGTATATGTTATCAATGTGGGAAACCCGGTCATTTTAAGAAGGAATGCCGAAAAAATTAGGCTCTACTGCTCTAAAAGAAAAAAGGTTACCATCTGATATGTGTAAACAATGTGGCAAGGGTCGACATTGGACCAATGAATGCCGTTCAAAAACTGATAAAGTGGGAATGTATTGTCACCCCTCTCGGGAAACGGGAACCGGGGCCCGCAGGCTTGGGGCCCGAACAACTACAATGCAGGCCTACGCCAGTACCCAGTTAGCAGTGGCTTACAACATCAAGGAATGACCTCGAGTCCTCCTTAAAGACATCTTACCCTACCCCAGTTTCTCAGCTTTATGCTGCCACTAAGCAGAGTGCCGCTGCTGACCTAGCTATTGTCCAACCTTATACTTTATCTCCTAATGGAGGAATATATAAGTTGGCTACCGGAGTGTGTGGTCCTTTGCCAAAGGGACATGTAGGACTTTTACTAGGTGGAAGCAGCAGCCCTATGCGGGGGTTAATGGTGGTCCCAGGAATTATTGATCCTGATTTTACTGATGAAATCCTTATTATGGTACAAGTCTCACAATTTATGCTCCTAGAGGCAAGGGAACGTATTGCACAATTGCTTTTATTGCCTTTTTTTCCTTTCTTATCTAGAGATGTGTCTCGTCAAGGAGGTCTCGGTAGTACTGGGAAAACTGTTTTCTGGGAAACTTTAGTTTCTGATCAAAAACCTTTATGTTCATTGCAAACTAATGGGATACTTTTTGAGGGATTAGTCGACACAGGAGAGGATGTATATAATAATGTTTGGCTCAATGGCCTATCATTGGAAAAAGAAACAAGTATCGGTTCCTCTATCCGGCCTAGGTACTGCTTCTATAGTCTACCAAAGTGTCGAGCCCCTGAGTTGTGTAGGACCTGAAGGACAACAAGGAAAAGTGTTCTTTTATATTGTTCCCATTAATATTAACCTTTGGGGCCGTGATCTTTTACAACAATTTGGTGCCTTTTTAAGCATTCCTCATTTCTTCTGCTGCCAAAAATATGATGTTCAAAATGGGCTACAATCCTTTAAACTCTTAGCCACTGTCCACAAGCCTCAAGCTTTACAATTAAAGTGGAAAACTACAACTCCTGTTTGGGTGGAACAGTGGCCATTATCTAAAGAAAAACTTAAGGCTTTAAAGAATTTAGTTAAGGAACAATTGGCCGAGGGGCATATTGAACAAAGTACTTCTGCATGGAATTCCCCTGTGTTTGTCTTGTCAAAAAAAAAAAAAAAAAAGGAAAATGGCACTTATTAACTGATCTTAGAGCTGTAAATACCTGTATTCAACCTATGGGGACTTTATCCCCTGTAGCAGAAGAATTGTCATTTGTAGAAAATAGAATTAGTGAAGCTCACCTTGATTATATTGCACCCAATCTTCCACTTTCATTGTGTCTTTTGCATACTCCCCATCCACCAATGGCCGTTTTACACCAAGATAATAATATTCTGGAGTGGCTGTTTTTGGCTAATAAAGCCATTAAGAAAATTCACCCATATATTGATAAATTGGCTGAATTAATTATTAAAGGATGACATCGAGCTCGTCAGTTGCTTGGTGCTGACCCTATAAAAATTATTCTCATTCAGCTTTGCCAGGACCTTATCTTTTGGCAATAGTCAGATTGATTCTTTACTTATTGGCAGTGTCCAGCGGGCTCAGGATGAGCACCACCTACATCATACTAATAGTTTAGGATTACAATGGCGATTTTCTATAACACGCCGTCAAGCCCGAGCTATTGTCAGAGCCTGCTAATCTTGTGCTCCTAATATTGCACCTTTTTAAAGTCCAGATATTAATCCTCGAGGCATTCAAAAAAAACATTTGGCAAATGGATGTAACTTATGTTCCTTCCTTTGGTCATTTAAAATATGTTCATCACACTATTGATACGTGGTCACATTTACAGTGGGCTACGCCATTACCCTCTGAAAAGGCTGACTCTGTTATTACTCATTTACTTACTTGCTTTGCAGTTATGGGAGTCCCTGCTGAATTAAAAACTGATAATGCCCCTGCTTATTGCTCTTGCAAATTGGCTGTCTTTCTCTCTTTATACCATATTCATCATTCCACTGGTATTCCATTTAACAGTCAAGGTCAAGCAATTATTGAAAGAGCCAATGCTACCTTAAAATTACAACTTTTAAAACTAAAAGGGGGAGATGGGCGAGATTCCCCAAAACATCAAATTCTGAAAGCCCTTTTTACTTTAAATTTTCTCAACCATTGGTGCCAATTACAGCAGTCTGCAGCGGTGAAACATTTTCAACAGCCTTTAGAAAAACCACAAAACAGTAATCAGTGGGTGTATTATCCTTCATTACAAGGACAATATTTAAAAGGAAAAGTTTTACAATGGGGCCGAGGCTATGCTCTTGTCCGTACAGGTGCCGGAGACGAGTAGTTTCCATCTCGACGGTTGAAACAGTGCCATGGCGAAGAGGAGCCGATCCAAAGAGTTCCTGAAGGAATTCCAGCAGCTAAATCTGAGTGCTCAGAGAACATTCACCTTCAGAACTCGTGTGGAGCCCCCGACATGGGGACAACAGAAACAGTTAAGAAGCTAAAGGGGTTGTTCAACAAGCTGGGCAGCCCAAAACCCCACTGACTTTATTCCTGGCTATGCTGGCTGTAGTAAATTGTCAGGTAACAGCTGGAGAATTTACATACTGGGCTTATATTCCTTTTCCACCCTTATATCAATGTGTGGCCTGGGGAGACAGAGAAGTCCCAGTATTTACTAATGATACTGCTTGGATGCCATCGCCTTTTTTAAACCAGGATCCTGAATTAAACACTGGCACAGTAAATAGTTCATATCAATTTGGGGTTGAAGGGTTACCTATATGTCTTGGGGGGATAGTCCACATTGTCTGCATCTTTCTCATAAGGCTTGGGCTGTTCGCTATAACCATAGTCAAATCTCTGCCTTTACTATGATTATTGTTGCTCAAAGTTTTAAGTATAATTATACTGCAGTACTTAATGAAACTCTGCCAAGTACATTATCTTTATGCCCTATCCCTGATGTGTCCGGAGGTGTTTCCCAACTAGAGTGGACTAGATGTAGAAGTAGTGGGCCACGATTGTTGTTAGAAGTAAAAGGGAAGAGTCGTAAATACCTTGTTCCAGATTGGAGTATACATGGAGATTTTCAGACTAAATTCAGCCATGTCAACCTGCATTGGCATAAGGCAATCACAGCATTTCTGCAGATGGCAATGAAACTATTATTTGGCATGATGGTGGTCTATCACCCCCTTGCCACATTTGGCTAATACCTCACAAATACAAGGTCATATTTGGAAGTTGCTAGCTGCTGGTAAACCAATGTTCACTTTCACGGGAAACATGTCCTTAAATCTTACTAATATTGCTAACCCTTTCCATATATCTTTGCATCAAAATAGTTCTAGATATGTTATTGCATGTGTAAGAAAGCCTTACTTGTTGTTGACAGGAATTTTTAAATGGGATAATAATACAGGGGTAGTTAACTGTACAAACAATTGTACATTCTTAAGTTGTATAAATACTACTTGGTGGAATAATAATTGGAATGAGTCTCATTCCGATTTATATATACTAAGAGCCATAAAAGAAACCTGGCTACCTGTAAACTTAACACGTACTTGGAGTGAATCTGCTGGGATTACTCAAATTTACAAGGTTATGCAAGATCTTGTACACCGCAGTCAGAGGATGGTTGGAATCATCGTGACCGCGGTGATAGGACTTGTAGCAATTGCTTCCACCGCTGCTGTTGCTGGATTAGCTCTACACCGGAGTATACAAAATGCAGAATTTGCGCAACAATGGCATGAACAATCACATTTGTTGTGGCAGCAGCAACGAGACATAGATGCACATTTGACTGAACGAGTGAATAATCTGGAGCAAGTGGTTTCTTGGTTGGGAGATCAGCTAACAGTGTTGAATACCTGAGCTTTGTTGAAATGTGATTGAAACACTACCCAATTTTGTATTACTCCTGTTCCTTTAAACAGCACTGTACATAACTGGACTGAGATAAAGAGACTTTTAATTGGTCATAATAATCTTTCCCTAGAAATACAAGAATTAACACAGAACATTTCTGAAACATTTCGCAATCAATTACCATTGCTGACTGGTGCAGATTTGATGACTGGTATTGCACAAAGTTTGACGTCTTTGAACCCTATGAGTCCTGTAAAAACTTTGCTGACCTCTGTTTCTAGTAATGTATTGATTGTTGTTCTTGCCTTTGTCATTTTTCACAGTCTGCTGGAGACGGTGCCGAAGGGCAAACACCGAATCCCAGCGAGCCCAACATGTAATGATGGTTTTAAAACAAATTCAAACTTGTAAATAAGGAAAGGGGAAATGTAGAGGACTACGTGCTCACAAACAGGGTGTTCCCGATAAGTCCTGCTCTCGCAAATGAAGCAGGGCGTTCCCCATAAGTCCTGCTCTCGAAAACGAAGCAGGGCGTTCCCGACAAGTCCTGCTCTTGCAAATGATGCAGGGCGTTCCCAATAAGTCCTGCTCTGGCAAACGAAGCAGGGTGTTGGGGGCCTGTTTATATGTAAACATCTTGAAAATCCAGAAAGTCAGGGAAAGGACAGAAAAACAACAATGTGTCTTGTGACTTGGCAACATTCCATAAACGACTGTATAAAATAAAGCGGAGTGCACCATTCGAGGCGGCCGCCATGTTTGTCTTGTCTTGTGTTGTCTTGTGTGTTCATTCCTTTGTTTAGGAAACACGCGGACCCCAACACTATAGTAACTGGATATCTATATGCAGAAGAAAGAAACTAGACCCCTACCTTTCACCAAGTATAAAAGCAACCAAAGATAGATAAAGACTTAAACAAAAAACTCAAAACCATTAAACTACTGGAAGAAAACATAGAGAAACACTTTAGTACATTGGTCTAGGCAAAAATATTATGATTAAGTCCTCAAAAACACAGGCCATGAAAACAAATGTAGACAAATTGGACTATATTAAACTAAAAAGCTTATTCACAATGGAAACAGTTAATGGAATGGAGAGACAACCTGTTGTTGAATGGGAGAAAATACTCGCAAAGTATTCATCTGACAAGGGACTAATAAAAAGAATATACAAAAAACTCAACAGTAAAAAAAAAAAAAAAAAAAAAAAAAAAAAAAAAAAAAAAAAAAAAAAACAAAAAAAAAAAAAAAAAAAAAAAAAAAAAAAAAAAAAAAAAAAAACTCTGTTAAAAACTGGGCAAAGAACATGAATAGACATTTCTCAAAAGAAGAGATACAAATGGCTCACAGGTATATGTAAAAATGATCAACATCACTAGTCATCATGAGAATGCAAATCAAAACCACAAAAAGATATTATCTTATTCCAGTTAGAATAACTATTATCAAAAAGATTTTTAAAAACATACTGGTGATGATGTGATGAAAAGGGAACTCATACACTTTGGTGGGAATGTAAATTAGTACAGCCAGAATACAACAATACAGATTTTTCTTAAAATACTAAAAATAGAACTATCATATGATCCAGCAATCCCTCTATTGGCTACTTATCCAAAGGAAAATAGTGTATCGAAGGGATACCTGCATATTCATGATTTCTGCAGCACTATTGACAAAAGCAAAAATGTGGAATCAAGCAAAATATTCATCAATAGATGAATGGATAAAGGAAATCGGGTATATATACACAATAGAATACTATGTTATCATTAAAAAGAATAATATGAGTAATGAAATCATGCCATAGAAAAGAATGAAATTATGTCCAGCAACTGAGAGGAGTGTGTCACTAGGAGACAGAATGTTAAGAGACATTGGTTCATGGGTACAAACAGAGTTGAATAGAAGAAATAAGTTCTAATGTTTGATAGCAGAGTAAGGTGACTTTAATTAACAACAATGTGTTGTATATTTCAAAATAGCTGGAAGAGAGGACTTGAAATATTCCCAATACATAGATACAATAAATATTCAAGGTGAAGGGTATTTCAAATACCCTGACTTGATCATTATACATTTTATGCCTGTAATAAAATGTCACAGGTACCCCATAAATAAGTGTAATATTATGTACCAAGAAAAAAGAGTGTACCAGAATCACATTAAATCTATAAAATATTACTGAATTATTGAACATCTAGATAAATGAAATGATATATTTTGTTGATAGAATAGATCCCTTAATATGGTTAAGATATACATTTCCCCAAATTGATTTATAGATTTCTATAATACCAATGAAACTTTAAGAGACTTTTGAAGTAGAAACTGACATGCTTATCCTAAAATGTGTGTGAAAATGCAAAAGACCTTAAATAGTCAAAACAATATTGAAAAAAAAAGAAAAAATTTGAAGAATTTATCCAATCGGATTTCAATAATTAACTATAAAGCTTAAAAGAACAGTATGGTATTGGACTATATTAAACTAAAAAGCTTCTGTTCAGAGTAGAAATATAATTCAGTGGAATAGAATATAGTTTAGAAATAGACAAACCCACATATCATCATTTTGTTTTTGACAAAGGCACACACAATACAATAAATAGCACTAGAAAAACTGAATGTGCATATGGAAATAATAAATCTTTACTCTCAGCTGGGTGCAGTGTTTCACGCCTGTAATCCCAGCACTTTGGGAGACCAAGACGGTTGGATCACCTGAGTTCAGGAGTTTGAGACCAGCCGGCCAACATGGTGAAACCCCATTTCTACTAAAAAAAAAATTATTTAGGCATCGTGGTGGGCTCCTATAATCCCAGCTACTTGGGAGGCTGAGGCTGGAGAATTGTTGAACCTGGGAGGTGGAGATGGTAGTGAGCTGAGTTCGTGCCATTGAACTCCAGCCTGGGCAACAAGAGTGAAACTCCATCTCAAAAAATAAATAAATAAATAAATAAATAAATAAATAAATAAATAAATAAATCTTTACTCTTTTCTCATGCCACACATAAAAGTAATTTGATAAATATCGCATATCTTAAAATGAAAGCTAGAATTATGAAAATTCTGAAAAAATTCCAGAGAAAAGATTTCTAACCTTTGAGTAGAAAAACAGTCTTAGGACACACAAAAAACATGAACCCTTTTTAAAAAAGCATTGATAAATTGGACTTACTTAAAATTAAAACCTTCTCCTCCTCCAGACACCATTAAAAAAATGAAGAATGAAAAGGTAAATCTTCAACTGAGGAAAATCATTTAAGAAACTCTCAACTCAATAATTAGACAAAAAACAATCTCAAAATGTGCAAAAGCATGAATAGATGTTTCACAAATTAAGATACTTGGATTGGTAATAAGCTCATAAAAACGTGCTCAGCATCATTAATAATCTGGGCCAGGTGCAGTGGCTCAGTCCTGTAATCCCAGCACTTTGGGAGGCCGAGGCGAGTGGATCACGAGGTCAGGAGATCGAGGCCATCCTGGCTAACATAGTGAAACCCCGTTTCTACTAAAAATACAAAAAATTTAGCTGGGCATGGTGGCACACATTTGTAGTCCCAGCTACCTGGGAGGGTGAGGCAGGAAATCACTTAAACCTGGGAGACAGAGGTTGCAGTGAGCCGAGATCAAGGCACTGCACTCCAGCCTGGCAACAGAGCAAGACTCTGTCTCAAATAATAATAATAATTATCCTCTGAGAAATGAAAATTAAAACCATAATGAGATACCATTTCATGCCCATTAGAATACATAAAATTTAAAAGACTGAAAATGTCAAATGTTTGTGAGGATGTGGAGTATTTAGAAATCAAAAAAATGAAAATACATCCTTACAAAACAACTTGTACATAAATGTTCTTAGCAGCTTTATTCATAATAGCTAAAATTTGGAAACCACTCAAATGTTCATCAGTAGGAGAATGGAAAACAAAACATGCCATGTCCATTCAAGAGAATGTTATTCAGCAATTAAAAGGAGCGAACTAGTGGTACATGCACAACATGGGTGACTCTCAAAAATTTTATTCTGTGTGAAAAAATATATATAAGAGTACACTTCCTGTTTTCCACCTATATTATATTCAAGAATGTGCAAAATCAATCTCTACTGATAAAAATAATATCAGTGGTTACCAAAAGTGGGGGCAAGAAGGGTGAATTTATTACAGAGAAGCATAAGGGAATTATCTGTAGTGATAGACATGTTCTGGACAGACAGATAGATGATTGCTAGATAGATAGATAGATAGATAGATAGATAGATAGATAGATGATAGATAGATCTAGTTATATATATTAGAGACAAGGTCTTGCTCTGTCACCCAGGCTGGAGCACAGTGGTGCTATCATAGCTCACTGCAGCCTCAAACTCTTGGGCTTAAGGAATCCTCCCTCCTCAGCCTCCTGAGTATTTGGAATTACAGGTGCATACAACCACACCTAGGTAATTTTCTAAAAAAGTGTCTGTAGAGATGGGGTCTAACTATGTTGCCCAGACTGGTCTTGAACTCCTGGCCTCAAGCTATACCTCCCATCTCAGCCTCCCAAAGTTCTGGGATTACAGGCATAAGTCACCATGCCCAGCCCTGAGTCTATATATTTTTAAACGTTCATTGAACTGCACACATAAAATGTGCATTGTTGTATAAATTGTACTTTGTTAATGTTATCTTAAAATGTGACTTTGGGCCATTATTCATGCAAAATCTCCAGGCATTGTTCATTTACTTATTTATTCCCATAATTATTTAGCATTTGTTATAAACAAGACAGATATAGGCCCTTTCCAAAGCTTTCAGTCCAGCAAAGAAAACAGTTGAAGTTCTCTGATCACAAATAAAAGTGACGAGTATTTAATAAGGAAATTCAGAGTGCTTTGGTAATATACTTCAGGAGCACCTAACTCAGTCTAGAATCAGAAAATGATGCCCACGTGAGGTGAAGTTTTAGCTGAGACTGAAAGGCTGATTAAGACGTAGCTTAAGACAAACAAGGGCAAGTCAAATCCTGGATGTGAGAGAGTGCGGGGTGTGATAAAGGAATATGAAGAGCACAGTACGTGGGTGCAGATAGTGGCCATATAGGACCACAGATGTGGATATAGGAGAGAATCATTAGAGATGCTGAGGCATTTTAGAGTTCATTCACTGAATGATTGGAAGTATTAAAAGATTTTAAAAGAGAAATGTGATCATACTTTGTTTTAGAGACATCATTCTGGCTGCATTGTGAACAGATAGTGTGGAGGAGGAATGTGAATAACTAAACAAGAATGAGAGTAGAAAGAAACTGCTCTTAAGACTATTGCAGTATTCAGGTAAGCCATGATGGTGGCTTCCATAAGGGATATAGCAAAGAACGATGAAGAGCAGGGAATGAATCAGAGATTCTAAGCAAGTCAATTAATTGAGATTATACATCAGGGAGAGAAGGAAGTGATGGTGCCCAGGTTCTGGCTTAAACCAACTGGGCAAATGATAGTGCTGTTTCTCCAGCTAGGAACCTGGGAGGTGGAAAAGGTCATATGGCAAAAATGATGAGTTTGGTTTGGAGATTATAGAGTTTGAAGTGTCATGTTTCTTTTTATTTTCCTTACTGTTATTTCAGGACCAAGGAATTAATGGTAAGTTCTATCTATTTCATTTAACTGACTGCAAGCTATTCAAGTAATATGCTCATTATTAAATGATTTATCAGATTATACCCCCAAATTAATTGACAAAAGTCAATTAATTGTCTAATTAGCCCACATATTCCCACTGGGAAGACCTAATTTTCTTTCTTCCCGTTTTACTGTTAAGACTGAGTCTATAAAGCAAAGCACTGACTTCCCCATTGATTGCAATGGTCTTCACACAAATGCAAGAGCAGATGGCTTGTAAAAGTAAAATATAAAATTGTCAAGTTCATTCCATGCTCCCAAGGAGCCCTCTCAGGCTGGGAGAATGTGGCCAGGCGTGGCGGAAACTAACAGTCTAGACAACTGTTTTTAGAACATGGAAAAAATAATTAGAGGATGAAAGACAATCTCATTCTCACACATCACCAGTTCCTTAGGAAGGCCAGCAAAGAGCAACACTCAGCAGAAAGACAGTCTGCACTGCTCAGGAAAACTTCTCTTTCAATAACTATTTACGTCTAGGGCAGAACAATGAGTCTGTGGCCTTACTATACTCACTGGGAAAACTATTGGGGCCTAGACCATGCCTTTCATTGTTGCAGTTCTTCAATCAATTGATTGGGTGCTTTAGTTTCCTTTTTACTTCAAAATCCCAGAGTAACTCCATGGTATCAGAGTTGGAAACCCTACCAGCAAAAGGGCCTTCTAATCCACCATGCACATTGTCAGATTCACTTGGTACAGACACCAAGTCTTGCAAAATTGGAAGATATGTGATGTTGTGCCCCCAGTTTCCCTTGTTCCCGTTTTCCTAGGTACCTAGGGCTCTTATGCTGTCCCTTCCATAATAGAAGGAGAATTTGGTCAAACAGAAATGTTTCATTCACTCAATTTGTTTTCAGGCCCAGTTTATTCTAAAAGAGAAGTTTGGAGAAAAAAATATTTATCTAAAATGAATTAGCCACTAATACACTATGAAGAAATTTCTATAGGAATAGAAAAGTGAGAAATATTAAAAAGCAAATGGACCTTCTCTTCACCTTCATGAAGGTTCTAAGTGGGATTTGATGCTGGGACTCTTAGAGTTTATGACCAACAGCTCATACAAGTGAATCAAAGGAGATAAGGTATCAACTTTATCACTAGTCAAGTCTGTTTGGGTAGCCTTGCAGAGTCTCTAACTGTGTCTCTAGACTTTTGCTACCCTGCCCACCCTGAATCGTGAATGTAGAACCTGGAAATTGGCAACTTGAGGCATTTACTGCAAGGCAGAAGTAGGCCATGTGAAAAGACAAGTAAAACATTATTTTTACAAATAAAATTTTACAAGAGGCTTCAGATGTTGGAAGAATTGACTTATCAAATAAAAAATTAGATATTTAAGTTATAAAACCACCAGTTTCCCAAGGTTATAATAATCTGTCAAGGTGAAGAAAATGGCATATAATCATATAATTACCAAATCTGAAAAGTTGTTACATATCAGTACTGCAAATGACAGGGATAGAGTTATTTGTGTTCGACAATCAGCACCTTGAAACTAGGAATCAAGGTTTCATCTATGGGGGACCTGTGCCAGACAGAATGACTCATTTTGATTGTTCTTTCCAGGTGCAATGTGCTTTGTTACTGACTGCAGACTATAATGTTTATTCAAAATGGAGGCAGAGCAAGATTTCAGTTTCTTTTCTCAGCAACAAGAAAGTACTCTGTCTGAAATCAAGCAGCTTCCAGGAAGACCAAGAGTGATGGAAATTGGAATTTCAAAGCAAAAACCCTACATCCTGAATGCCCAGCCCAGTCAATGAGATTTTTCTGTCTCATCTATCAGCTAATTTGGTCCTCTTCCCCTGGGAACAAAACTGAAAAGAGTTAAGAGGTAATCTGGAAACAATCTCCCCAGCACTTGCCTAAGAGGTCAGCTGTGTACCCAGACCTTCTTTCCTCTATGACATTGTACTAGAAAGAGAGAGTTCCATACTCTTTAATCTGAATAGCTGATACTCACGTAAAAAAGAATGCAGCCTTATTCGCCTCTGCCCCTCTAGCTACTTCCAGAAAGTTGTTCATGGGATTAATTGGTAAGTAAAGAATTCAGACACCGTTTCTGATTAAGGGATCCTATAAATGATTTATAACCTTTGGGAACATCAAAGACAGCACTCATGAGCCAGGCAGGCTAAGGGGTGTTCAGGAGTAAAATGTACCTCCCCATCTCACAAATCCATTGTTTTGATGAAAGGATAAGAGGCAGTTGGCCTGGGAAGGTGAAAAGGCAGGAAAAGACTGGGAAGTCAGTTCCTAGGATAATGACCTCATCTGCAGACATTGTCTCCTTTCATGTATTTACAGCTTTTCTTTGTTATCTTTCTACATCTGTATATTCTGTTATGTATGACCTACTAGCAATTTACAGCTGCTTTAAATGCATACATTTTAGGTTGTGTGTGGTGACTCATGCCTGTAATCCCAGCACTTTGGAAGGTTGAGGTGGGTGGATCATTTGAGGTCAGGAGTTCAAGATCAGCCTGGCCAACATGGCGAAACCCCATCTCTACTAAAACTACAAAAATTAGCTGGTCTTGGTGGTGCACAGCTGTAATCCCAGCTACCTGGGGGACTGAGGCAGGAAAATGGCTTGAACCCGGGAGGCAGAGGTTGCAGTGAGGTGAGATCGCACCACTGTACTCTGGTCTGGGCAACAGAGAGAGATTCTGTCTCAAACAAACAAACAAATAAATGCATACATTGTATCAGAAATTCTCTGATATATTGATGTGTCTTCCATGGGCATCTAATTTCAATATTTTTTTCTGAAAAGCAACAGGCACTCTATTATGTTGCTGGTGAGAGTGCTAAATAGTATAGCCTCTAAAGAGATGAATGTGACAGTAACTATTAGAACCATATATACAATCACCCTTTGACCCAGCAACCTCACTTCTAGGAATTCATCTTGAAGACATATCTCTCTATATATGGGCAAAATGGAAGCTATTCAATGTTACATTGTTAGTAATAGCAAATTACTGTCTGTATTTGTATCTTTCAAATAAACGTCTATTTATGTGAAAGAAATAGAATAAGCTGTGGTATATCCACAAAATGAATTTTATGAAGTTGTAAAAAAGAATGAGGGACATGTCCATGAACTGTCATGAGTGATTTCCGTAATGTATTTATAACTGAAAAAAAAAAAATCAAAGTGCAAAAGGGTATATATACTATGCTACCTTTGTGAAAGAAAGAAGGAGGAATGAGAATAGATATCACAAATTTGCTTACTTTTGCAAAAACGAAAAACAAATACAAAAGTAGAAAGGGCAGATAGAAACTAATGAAAATGGTTAACCATTGAGTAGAAATGGGAATGGGCAAAAAGATAAAATTTTTCAAATATCATTTGTAATTTGAGCTATGCAAATGCTCTACACATTGAAACAATAAAACTGAATTATTAAAAATAAAACTAAGGATAGAAAAGCAAACTCTAAAATTGAATATGAAGATGAACAAATGAATCTAACTTCATATTAAATTGATAATATAGCTATGCAAGGAAAATAATTAATTCACATACTTTTGAAACCATTTGTTTTATCTTAGTAGAGTCCATTATAAAAGAATAAAGACCTGTAAAGAAATATTAAGCTTTATGTAACAGTTTATTTCAGGCTATAATATTATTTTAATGCTGAAACTATTTGATTTATAATATGTGAAATAAGTGTATTACTAAGAGGAACCAAGGTTTTCACTGTGAGAGGTATTGAAATATAAATATAACATTTGGATAGCTAAAGAAAAAACCATGTAATATTAAATTTGAGTTAAAAATACCAGTATGAGTTCATTTTAATGCCCTTTGTTGTCGTGCATTAAGCACACAACTTCTGTAAATTAATCTTGCCGGAAATGTTTAACCTGAACCTAAACATGAGAAACCAGTTAGACACATCCAACATGTTGGATATTATACAAGACAATTGGTCTGTTCTCTTCTAAAAAAAGTCTATATCAGAAAAAGCAAAACTAAAAACCAAGGATACTACTATAAATTAAAGGAAATTAAAGAAAAATATACAAAAATTTACTCAGATGCATCGTAGGATTAAATATAAAACTTAAAATTATAAGACTTTTATAAAAATACAGGAGAAATTATTCGTAAACTTGGGCTAGGATTTCTTAGATATGACACTGAAAGAATAACCTTTAAAAGAAAATGTTTATAAATTCTATTTTATTGAAATTAAAAATTTCTACTACTCAAAAGACAGTATTAAGAAAATGAAAATGAAAACATGAGCCACAGAAGGGAGGAAATATTTGTAAAACACATATTTGATAAGACTTGTGTCTATAATAAGTAAAGAAGTCAATAATAAGAAAACTTTTTTTTTTTTTTTTTTTTTTGGAAGAGGTCTCTCACTTTGTGGCCCAGGCTGGAGTGCACTGGCATGATCATGGCTCACTGCTGTCTTGACCTCCTGGGCTCAAGCAATCCTCCCACTTCAGCCTCCCAAGTGGTTAGGACTACACCACCATGCCTGGCTAATTTTGTTGTTGTTGTTGCTTTTGTAGAGAGGGAGTTTTACCATATTTCCCAGGCTAGTCTTAAACTCCTGGACTCAAGTGATCCGCCTGCCTCATCCTCCCAAAATGCTGGGATTACAGGCATGAGCAAACACACCTGGCCAACAATTTTTTTAAGTGAGGAAAAAATAGAACATTCCTATTGCCAAACATTTGGAAATCGCAGACATATGAAGTGGAAAACAGAATTCACTCTTAATAAGAGTTAATTACTTTTAAATAAAAATGTTAAGGGCAAGCCTTCCAGATTTTTAATGAAGACATATATTATTTGTATTTTAGTTTATATTATCTTACAATTTGCTTTCTATGTATTCACCAGTAATATACAATATTGAGCATTTTTCTATATCCTTCGATATCTGCAAACATGATTTTCAGTAGCTGGAAATGGAGGCGCCAAATTTTTTTAAATCTAATTTTATACATTAGGACATGTGTACAGTGTTCAATTTTATACTGTTATAAGTCACACTATGATGAACATTATTGTACATAACTAACCATATTTCAGTTCATTTCTTTAGGTTATTATATATCCACAGATATGGCATTCAATTCTATAAAAACTTATGTATATTTCAATTTATTTTATCTTCGTACTTGGGAAACTCCTATCTGAACTCACTAAATTCAATAAATTTTGTATTTCTACAACAGAAAGCCAACAAAGGAAGTTGTTAGTACATATTTCCAGGGATGAAGTTGTCTGGATGCAGTTAATGCCTCCATAGAACTGACAGTGCTAAGTTTACGAAATGGAAAGAGTTCTGGAAAAGCAAGAAAAAAAGAGTCCTGTTTGAAACCCCATGTCTACCATAGGCGCAGAAGGGAATGGAAGCACCTGAGCATTTTATTTTCCATCTCTGCAGCACCTCAAAACATCTACATTTTGTTATTTTTTTTTCTCAGAAATGTCTTAATGAGAGGCCTGCAGTGCACTCAGGTTTCCCAATGACAGGTTGGGGATGCCAACCTTCTCTTTCATTGGAAGCTCGTAGTATCCAAGTTTCTCAAAAGCCTAAGCCATCTTATTTGTTCTTTGGAACTTTGTGGCCTACCACAGTGCAATTCTCATTTGGTGTTTAATAAAATATTTGTTAGTTCTTTTATATTTGAGAAGGTTCTGTTCTTTTCACCTTAAGAAATCACTTAGAATATAAATAGCAATGTACAATAATTAGATTTCATTGAATGTAATTGATTTGAATATTCATGAAACAGTGCCTCCAGTACATTTTACTTCACTTAAACTTTGATGACAGTTGGGCAGTTGCCTTTCCTTACCTACCTGCCACCCCACCACTCCTCAGCACCCCACAGGCTACTGTTTCTGTGCCATCACTGTTGTTTGTCTGGAAGCCTTTTCTCTCATTTCTTCTCAAGCAATCTGAAAGCAATCTTTATTTATAGTAAGAAATGAAAGAGGAGAATTTGACAAGCTAGAGTTGGGAAAGTTTGTTGAGGTCAATGCAATTGAAGCAATGTACATTTGCTCTTTGAAATGAAAAATTTTAATTTGATGTTGAAATATGTTCATAGAATTCTTTGGCCACATGTCTGATTTGATCGCGGTAGAGTAAATGGGTTTGTATTGTATTCTAACTAGTATCTTGATATATCAGTGAAGCAAATTATGAGCCTGCCCCTCAGGCAGGATGCAAAATTTCCTTTGTATCTTTCTATACTATTCTCATCCACTGGCACAAGCATAACTCTTAAAAACTGTAGAGAATTGCTTATCAATGAAGCAAATTATGAGCCTGCCTCTCAGGCAAGATACAAAATTTCTTTTGTATCTTTCTATATGTTTATCATTCACTGGCACAAGCATAACTCTCAAAAACTGTAGAGAATTTCTCACCCATGGCTACTGCCAAACTATCGAAAAATCTTCTGCACTGTTTCAAAATATCCCAGCAACTTGCTGTCTGGAAACAATTAGAGGTTGGTGAGGAGGAGTATCTGCAGCCCTTCTTTTCAACACTCTCTCCTCTCATCTCTTTTGAGTTAGAGGCAGTACAGTCCACAAACACACGGAGGAAAAGAAGGTCCTTTGCAGACAAAACAATATGCCCAAGGCCCACTTTGTGAGAGTTTGGGGTGAAAAAGAAACTTCTCTGTCTACCCAACATAATCTTCAACCTTTTACATAGAAAAATATATAAAAAGAGCACTGGGGACAATTATAATTGGGAATCATAAAAATGGTGTCCCAGGATGGCAAACCTGAACAGAAGAGCAGAAAGAGCAAGGTCTGTGATGAGAAACACCAGCCTTGCTTTTCATGCCTGAGTTTCCATCTGGTGAAGGAAAATGGATTGATTGCATCAACTATTTTTAAAAATTTTTAATTTTTGTAGGTACATATTAGGTGGGAATTCACTATATGTTTATATCGGTGAGCTACCTCCTTTTTTCTGTGTCACTGCCTTGTTTCTCAAGTGTGATCATTTCTCAAATTATGATCATGCATCACCTGCATTAGTATCCCCTGGGGATCCTAAAATAATTGCAGTGATCTAGGTGGAGACCAGGGATCTACACAGTTAATAATTATCCACAGATAATTTTGTTTTTCTAATGTGTAAGGTCTAATGTAAGAGTGTCTGTGGTAGCAAAAAACAAAAACAAAAACAAAAAAAACCTGAAGGGAGGTGTATTAGTCCATTCTCACACTGCTGTAATGAACTACCTGACACTGGGCAATTTATGAAGAAAATAGGTTTAATTCATCAAAAACAATAGCAACAAAAGCAAAAATTGACAAATGAGATCCAATTAAACTAAAGAGCTTCTGCACAGCAAAAGAAACTGTCATCAGAGTGAATGGACAACCTTCAGAATGGGAGGAAATTTTTGCAATCTATCCATCTGACAAAGGCCTAATATTCAAAATCTACAAGGAACTTAAATGGATTTACAAGAAAAAAACAAACAACCTCATCAAAAAGTGGGCAAAGGATATGAACAGATACTTCGCAAAAGAAGACATTTATGTGGCCAACAAACTTATGATAAAAAGCTCAACATCACTGATCATTAGAGAAATGCAAATCAAAACCACAATATGATACCGTCTCATGACAGTCAGGTGATTATTAAACAGTCATGAATCAACAGATGCTGGCGAGGCTGTGGAGAAATAGAAACACTTTTACACTGTTGGTGGTAATGTAAATTAGTTCAACCATTATGTAAGACAGTGTGGTGAGTCTTCAAACACCTAAAGACTAATACCATTCTACCCAGCAATCTTATTACTGGGTATAAACCCAAAGGAATATAAATCATTCTATTATAAAGATACATGCATGTGTATATTCACTGCAGCTCCATTAACAATAGCAAAGACATGGAATCAACTCAAATGCCTATCAGTGATAGACTGGATAAAGAAAATGTGGTACATATACACCATGGAGTACCATGCAGCCAAAAAAGAAAAAAAAAAGAAAAAGAAATGAGATCATGTCCTTTGCAGGGACATGGATGAAGCTGGAAGCCATTATTCTCAGCAAACTAGTATAGGAACAGAAAACCAAACACTGCATGTTCTCACTTATAAATGGGAGCTGAGCAATGAGAACGCATGGTCACAGGGAGGGGAACAACACACACTGGGGGCTGTCAGGGGTTCAGAGGGAGGGAGAGCATCAAAATAAATAGCTAATCCTTGTGGGGCTTAATACCTAGGTGATAGGTTGATAGGTGCAGGAAACCACCATGGCACACATTTACCTATGTAACGAACCTGCACATCCTGCACATGTATCCCAGAACTTAAAATAAAATTTAAAAATGTTTTTAAAGAAAAATGGATTTAATTGACTCACAGTTGCACAGGCATAATGAAAAGCATAATTGGGAGTCCTCAGAAAACTTACAATCATGGTGGAAGATGAAGGGGAAGTAAGCATATCTTACTGTGGCGGATCAGAAGAGAGAAAATGAAGTGGAATTGCCACACACTTTCAAACAACCAGATCTCATGAGAACTCACTCATTATTATGAGAAGAGCAAGGGGGGAGTCCACCCCCATGATTCAATCACCTCCAACCAGGCCCCTCCTCCAACATGTGGGGATTACAATTCAAGATGAGATTTGTGTGGGGACACACAGCCAAACCATATCATCCCCCAACCCCAGACCCTCTCAATTCTCGTGTCCTTTTTCACATTTCAAAACTAATCATGCCTCCACAGTAGTCTCCCAAAGTCTTAACTCATTCCAGCATTAACTCAAAAGTTCAAGTTCAAAGTTTCATCTGAGACAAAGCAAGTTCCTTCCACCTATGAGCCTGTAAAATGAAAACCAAGTTAGTTATTTCCAAGATACAATGTGGGTAGAGGCATTGGGTAAATGTTCCTATTCAGAAAGGGAGAAATTTCCCAAAACAAAGGGAGTAGAAGCCCCCTACACATCTCAAACCCAGCAGAGCAGTCATTAAATCTTAAAGCTCAAAAACAATCTCCTTTGACTCCATGTCTCACATACATACTGATGAAAGGGGTGGTCTCCTAAGGCCTTGGGCAGCTCTGCCCCTGTAGCTCGGCTCAGCACAACCCCACCATCTGCCTTCACAGGCTGGTGTTGAGTGCTTGCAGCTTTTCTAGGTGAAAGTTGCAAGCTTACAGTACATCTGCCATTCTGGGGCTGGAGAACCAGGCCCTCTTCTCACTACTCAACTAGGCAATACACCACTGGGCATCTGTGTGGGGACTCTAAACCCACACTTCCCCTCTGAACTGCCTTAGTAGATGTTCACCATGAGGGCTCCACCCCTGCAGCAGACTTCTGCCTGAACATCCAGGCATTTCCATACATCCTTTGAAGTCCAGGCAAAGACTCTCAAACTCTTGCCATCTCCATAGTCACAGGTCCAGCACCACATGAAAGCTGCCAAGGTTTGGGACTTGTACTTTCTGAAGCCATGGCCTGAGATGTATCATGACCCCTTTTAGCCATGGCTGGAGGTGGAGCAACTGGGACTCAGGGCACCATGTCCTGAGGCTGCACAGAGTAGCAGAGCCCTGGGCCTGAACCATGAAACCATTTTTCCCTCCTAGACCTCTGGGTCTGTGATAGGAGGGGCTGTAGTGAAGGTCTCTGATATGACCTGGAGACATTTTCCCCATTGTCTTGGCTATTAACATTCAACTCCTCTTTACTTATGGAAATTTCTGCAGCTGGCTTGAATTTCTCCCCATACAATGGCTTGTTCTTTTCCATCACATGGCCAGGCTGCAAATTTTCCAAACTTTTATGTTGCACTTCCCTCTTAAACATAAGTTCCAATTTCAGACCATCTCTTTGTGAACTCATAAAACTGTATGCCATTAGGAGCAGTCAGGTCACATCTTGAATGTTTTGTTGCTTAGCAATTTCTTCCACCAGATACCCTAAATAATTTATCTCAAGTTCAAAGTTCCACAGATCCTTACAGTAGGGGCACAATGACAGCAACCTCTTTACTAAAGCATAGCAAGAGTGATCTTTGCTTCAGTTCCTAATAAGTTCCTCATCTCTGTCTGAGACCACCTCAGCCTGGACTTCGCTTTCCATATCACTATCAGCATTTTGTTCACAACCATTCAACAAGTCTCTAGGAAATTCCAAACTTTCCCTCATCTCCCTATCTTCTTCTGAGCACTCCAAACTGTTCCAACTTCTGCCCATTACACAGTTCCAAAGTCGCTTCCACATTTTCAGGTATCTTTATAGCAGTACACCAGTCTACTGGTACCAATTTCCTGTATTAGTTCATTCTCACACTGCTATGAAGAACTACCTGAGACTGGGTAATTTATGAAGCAAATAAATTTAATTGACTCACAGTTCCACACTTAAGAAACATGACTAGGAGACCTCAGAAAACTTACTATCATGGCAGAAGGTGACAGGAAAACAAGCACATCTTACCATGGTAGAGCAGGAGACAGAGAGTGAAGTGGAAGTGTCACACACTTTCAAACAACCAGATCTCTTGAGAACTCACTCACTATCATGAGAACAGCAAGGGGAAGTCAACCCCCATGATTCATTCAGCTCCCACAAGACCCATTCCCCGACATGTGGGATTACAATTTGAGATGGGATTTGATGGGGGACCCAAAGTCAAACCACATGAGAAGGCATACATTCTAAATTTGGATGAGCTTTTGGGTAGCCTATGATGTGCCTGAAGTTTCTGGAAAATCTTTGTTTATATGTGTGCCTACATTCATTTTTCCAGTAACCTAGTTTAAATCTTTAATCAGATCCCTGAATGAATTCTTTTTCTCTTTTTTTGAGATGGAGTCTCACTGTGTTGCCCAGGCTGCAGTGCAGTGGCACAGTCTTGGCTCACTACAACCTCCAACTCCTGTGATCAAGTGATTTTCCTGCCTCAGCCTCCCAAGTAGCTGGGACTACAGGCACCCTCCACCATGCCCAGCTAATTTTTTTGTATTTTTAGTAGAGATGGGGTTTCACTGTGTTGGGCAGGCTGGTCTTGAACTCCTGACCTCGTGATCCACCTGCTTTAGCCTCCCAAATTGCTGGGATTACAAGCTTAAGCCACCATGCCAGGCCCCTAAATGACTTATTGACTCCCCATAGAATGTTAAGAATCATTTGTTCTTGGAATGCTCAAGTTGATATCAGGAATAGAGGCAGTTTTCCTAAAATAAAATGTCTTGAAAAACTTCCTCACCTACTCTTATTCCATCTCTTCTGCCCTGTAGCAATCCCCCAACCTCCAGATTGGACATCAAAAATGTCGAGACTCATGAAAATCTGAATTACTAAATCTATTTAGATTGTAAGGAATCCAAATGATTCAGTATATATATTAACAGCTTTCCTTTTTGAGGTAAATGATTGCCTCAAACCAGAAAACAAAAGGTTAATTTTATCCTCTGCTCACATTACAAAACCAAAATCTGTGTTGAGGCAATCATTCCGCTTCTGCAAAAACCAAAGTGGTTTCTGAGAAATCTCTTGCCACTTTGAAGAGTGAACAATTATAGCACTCATGATTAGAGAAATGAGATTAAGTGGCCCAGAGTGTGATGTGAGAGTGTGTTCTTTAATGAAGATGGCTGTGCAGAGTGGATGCACACAAATGTATATCCAGAATGGTTCAGAGGACATGGGTTGTACTTCTCAAAAAAAGTGTGCTTAGAAAACTCTATGACTAGAGTATCTTGGGGAATCTGTTAAAAATGCCAATTCCCTATATCCATCCAGTCCTTAAAAATCAGAATTGCTGGTGATGGGGTCAGAGATTCAGCAAGTTAGAACAAACACCCAGAAAACTGACTTCTGTGAAACATTCTGGAGTTTGCCAGTTTTGAAAACAACATTTCTTCTGAGTCATCATTATATAATGATAAGGGTTATGGAGTAGAGAAGGCAATGCTATTGTGCCCAGAACCTAGCTTATTATAGATAACTAACAATAGAAGACCTAGTCTTACCCATGGGGAATTTATAGTCCTATCCAGATGTTTATTTCAGAAGGTTGAGAATTGAAAAATGACTCTATAATCATAAAAATTCCATTTTGGACACAATTAGGAAACATTGTACACCTTTACAAGTAGTGAATATTTTTAAACTTTGTTATCCTACATTTGAGACATCACAATTAATTTTTCATTCTTGCAACCAAAGAGCCCAACCTAGGTGTGAATGAATAAATCTCAAAATTATATGGCAGTTTAAATTCCACTTCTAAGGCTTTCTGATTGATGAGGGATATTCAGAAGTGAGTCAGTTCATCCCCTGGTCTGTAGACAGGCTTTGGGAGTGGTGGAAACTCAATGAATTACGGTTTACTGTTCTCAAAATGATGTGTCTGTGAGACCAGGGAATATGTTTCAAGTTGGTCAGTCTTAAGGGAAAAAAAACATTTCTGTTTTTCATTCTTTTCCTTTTATTAGTCTCTGATATTGTCAGTGCCCAGAGCTCAGGTTCAGATAATTCTCAGATGGTCAATGTTTTCACACCAAAGCATTTTTAAGAAAGTTGAGAATATATCCATACCCATAAATAACATAATTCACTTGTCATCAGATGATTAGTGAGATTGTTTGCTATGACTTCTTGTCTATTTTCACTCCCTCCAAATGACTATGCAAAGCAGAGACCTGTTTCCTGGAAATAAACTTGTTGTTTAATATTTCCTTCATTTAAAAAAAATAAATAAAAAGAGTCAAAGCAAGGCAGTATATTCACCGGAACATGTAAGCAGATTCAATAGCTATAAACTGGTTTCAAAGAGTCACGTGCACCCGCCTGCAGCCACAAACTTCTGTGGTAACAGTTTCAGAGCAGTATGCGCTGAAAGACCTTTTACTAATCTCTCCATCAAGTTAATGGGCTCATTTATTCTTCTCCCCAAAAGACTTGAGGTATTAGAGTATAATGCATGTGCTAACTCATGTCTGATAATATAGGCAGCAACCCTTGACTTGTCATTACTGTGATAGGCAGAATAGTAGTCCCCAAAAGACGCTCATCTCCTAATCTCAAGAACCTGTGAATATGTTATTTTATATAGCAAAGAGTAAAGACAGCAGGTAGAATTAAGACTGCTAATTGGCTGACATAAAGAAAGGATTATTCTGAATTAATCAAGCAAGACCAATGTGATCAGAAAGGAACTTAAAAGAGGAAGAAGGAGGTCAAAGAGTCAGTGTCAGTAATGCCAGATGAAAAGAACTCGGCTTTCCATTGCTATGAGCCATGCAATACCACCAGCCTCTAGAGGCTGGAAAAGGCAAGGAAACAAATTCATCTGTAGTGCCTCCAGAATGCAACACCTGGCAATACCTTGATTTTAACCAGTGTGACCCATTCAGACTTCTGATCTACAGAACTTTAAAATAACAAATTTGCATCGTGTTAACTAATTATGTGGTAATGTGTTGTTACAGCAGCAATAGGCAACTAATATGTTCATCTAGATATTTATATCTTGCCATTTCTCTTTCAGAAAAAAATAATAATGCAATTAAAAAATTAACCTGAGTTTTTCTCAATTGGAGAGGATCTTTCAGATTTTTTTCCTTGTTTCTTTCTAATTGCTCCTAATAGCTAAAGATTGTTTTACATAACCTTCTTGGAGTAGATAGACAATGATAATAATGATGAAATAAAAAGAAAGAAATCTGGAGCCCTTAAAGGGATTCAGCTTGTTGGGAGGGAGTAATGCTCAAATCTGAGCTTGTAACATTGAGTGCTCTGGATATCTGAGAGGAAAGCAGGGTATAGAATCAAAAAGATGCTCAATCAGGAGAAAGTTCAGCTTCCAGCATTGGCTATGAAGAGAACCTGTTTTGACTGTGTTCACGGCATTCAAAACCTCTCAGCAATAGTTGAGTTTTGACGAAGTATAAGTCTCCTGAGACTTTATATAAAGGAAGATAGCATTTATAAATTTAACTTCTATAACTTCTATAACTGTTGCTTATTTCTATGTGAAGAACTAGCTGAGATTCTATTCTCTCCCTTGCCTACCAGCTTCACTGTTTGTGTTCAGAGGTGGTGCTGGTTTAATAACTCTCCTTTTCCTACCACTTTCTCCTGCTGGCTGTGAGAGTTACCATACTCTCCACCTTGAAACTGTCAATTCCTGTTTCTTTGAAAATGAAGGTTCTTTTAATTTCATTCATTCCACAAAAATATAACATTTTAAATTAATTAAGTGCTTTTTTGCCTTTCTCAACTTTGAAAAATTGTCAAAGCAACCTTCTGTAAGACATAAAATCTTAGGACAGATCCTGAAACAATTTAACCTAGATAAAAGAGTTAATGTTGGCCAGGCATGTGGTCAAGCCTGTAATCTCAGCACTTTGGAAGGCCGAGGTGGCCAATTGCCTGAGGCTCGGAGCTCAAGATCAGCCTGGCCAACATGGTGAAACCCCATCTCTACTAAAAACACAAAAAAAGAAAAATAGCCAGTCGTGGTGATGGGCACCTATAATCCCAGCTACTCGGGAGGCTGAGGCAGGGGAATCACTTGAACCCAGGAGGCGGAGGTTGCGGTGAGCCAAAATTGCACCACTGCATTCCAGCCTGGGAGGCAGAGCAAGACTCCGTCTCAAATGACAACAAACAGAGCTAATGTTTATGGAATAACTAATAATACATGTCATGTTCTCTATTAGGTACTTAAATATTATCCCATATGATATCTATAATAATTCTGTAAGTTATACATGTATACAATGTTTATTTTTCACATGAAGAAACTTTGGCTCAGATAAGTCATATAATTTTCCCAGTATCACCTGAACAGTAAGTGGCATAGCCGGAATTGAAAAACAAGTCTGTCTGATTGTCTTGTGTTCTCTTTCCTCAGCAGTATGTTGTTTCAGTGCTAAGTAAGTGATAAATATGATAATGAAGTTTATACCTTCATTGTAGGGGCTGGTGCCACATATATTTTTTAAATATAATTTTTAAATAGACTAGTTTTTACAGCCATTTTAGGCTTCCAGAAAAATTAGTGTAAAATACAGAGTTCCCATATGCCACTCTTCTGCCTACCCCATCTTCCCATAGTTTTTTCTATTATCAGCATCTTGCATTAGTGTGGTACATTTTTTATAATTGATGAGCCAATGTGAATATTTTAATGTTAACTAATGTCCATAGTATCATGGTTCACTCTGTCTTATGTAGTTCTTCGGGTTCTGGCAAATGAGTAATGTTCTACAAATCATTACAATATCATACACAATAGTTTAACTGCCCTAAGTGCCCTTTGTTCAATCTATTCATCCCTCCTTCCTTACCCCAAGGCCCTTAGCTGGAACCAATCATTCACTGCCTCTATTGTTTTGCACTTTCCATAAGGTAATATTGTTGGAATAATGTTGTATGTAGCTTGCTCAGACTGGCTTTTTTCACTTAGCAATATGCAGTTAAAGTTCCTATGCGTCTTTTCATGGCTTCATATATCATTTCCTTTTCTCTGAATAATACTCCATTGTCTCAATGCACTACAGATTGTTTATCCATTCACTTATTGAAGGATATCTTGGTTGCACCTAATTTTTGGTATTGATGAATAAAGCTGCTATCAACATTTGTGTGCAGGTTTTTGTGTAGGTATGTTTTTTTTGAGCATGATTGCTGGATTATATGGTAAGCCTGAATTGAGCCTTTCAGAAACTGCCAAATTGTTTCTCAAGCAATTATACCATGTTGCCTTCCAACTAGCAATACATAAGTGTTCCTGTGCTTCACATTCCTCATCAGTATTTGATGTTATCAATGTTTGGAATTTTAGCTATTCTAATTGATATTTAGTGGTATCTCATTGTTAATGTAATTTGCAATTCCCTAATGACTTACGAAGTTGAGCATATTTTCATATTCTTCTTTGCTATCTGTATATCTTCTTTGATAAGGTGTCTATTCAGATCTTTTATCCATTTTGTAATTAGATTATTTGCTTTATTATTGAGTTTTAAGAATCCCTGGGATATTTTGGATAATAGTCTTTTATAAAATATCTTCTGAAGATATTTTCTTCCAGCCTATTGTTTGTCTTTTCATTTTCATAACAGTATCCTATGCAGGGCAGAAGTCTTTAATTTTAATAAAATCCTAATTGTCAATTTTTTTATGGATTGGCTTTTGATATTAAATCTAAAAAGTTATCACCAAACCTAAGTCACCTAGATTTTCTCCTATGTTATCTTCTAGAAGTTTTATAGTTTTTACAATGTTCTTTGCAGCAGGGAATGAGAATACCTTTTTATACTGAGCAGATGTTATTTGTTTACAAGGTGATTATTATTCTTATATAACATTTTATGTATTGCAGAAGGCAATTGTTTCTATTTAGTGTTGGTCTCTTGGGTACCTTTAGGGATTTCTTTCCTCTTTCTCTTTCTATATCCAGAAAGAATGAACCATGATTGTTTTTGACTTAAAACAATTAATTTGTCATCAAGTAGGTTGAGTTACAGGTCAAGCCAAAACTAGAGAATCAAGAATTGTGATGTGTCATTTGTACTCCCTTTTCTCCAACACTGAGATACTATCTTCTCATATTCGTTAAAGGCAGACCCAATGAATGTTATTCTCATTTTGGATACATACTTCCACACCACCCAACCATTCAGACAAACTCCCTTAGGCTCTTTTTTTTTTTTTTTTTTTTTTTTCCAGATAGAGTCTCACTCTATCACCCAGGCTGGAGTGCAGTGGCACGATCTTGGCTCACTACAAGCTCCGCCTCCTGGGTTCACACCATTCTTCTGCCTCAGCCTCCCGAGTAGCTGGCACTACAGGTGCCCGCCACCACACCCAGCTAATTTTTTGTACTTTTTAGTAGAGATGGGGTTTCACCGTGTTAGCCAGGATTGTCTCGATCTCCTGACTTCGTGATCTGCCCTCCTCGGCCTTCCGAAGTGCTGAGATTACAGGCGTGAGCCACTGCGCCTGGCTCTTGGATCTTTTTTTGAGATTGGTGCTGTTATCAAAGGGTTGTGACCCATGTGTCAACTAGTATTTGAATTTGGTAGAAATTCAAATTCGGTGAAAGTTGTAACTTCTCTTAGTAGAGAAGGAATCTTAGGCTCTGAGGAAAACAGGAGGAGATCATAAATATGGGGATGAGATGAAGGAGACCAGTAAGTGTATACCTCAATTGATTAGTTTCTAAACCCTTGCATGATTAATTAATAATGGCTTTTCTTCAAATTAACACAATAGTAAATTTACCCTAATCTACAATTCAAATAGCTAAAAATAAAAAGAACTCTCCATCTTTTATGTATTGATAATTTACAACACGCATGACAGCACTGATAGTGAAGAGGAAGAGGTATTTCCTACAGGCATAAATATAATCTAATGTAGGAAAAGAAGAAATAAAGTAAACAATTCCCTTGAAGAACACTGTGTTGTTGATATGAAAAGAACACAAATTAAAAAGAAAATTTGGAATATATCATCTGAGAACTTATTGCATATAATAGTTTACATTGCCATAACCACAAGAGTATAATTAGGAAGTATATCTGCTGTTTGCTTTATGAACTCTTTACTCACCTTTGACCAATTGTACAAGTCAGTGCAGCTAATACTAAATACAACTGAAAAAGAGTGTGAAACAATTTGAATAGAAGAGCCAGGAAAATGTAGACAATTAGAAGAGTAAGGAAAATTACTGACAATTGCATAAAAATAGGAACAAACGTAAGTAAATGAAGCATCACTCAAGGGAGGAACCATGCAGACACCCAACACTCCTGTGCAGCTGGTCTGGTCTCTTTACGAAATATGAGACAAGAAAATAACTTGGGAGCTATTCTTGACTTCAAATGGGGACTACAACCCTGGCAATTTGTGGGTATGCTCGGTGTTGATTACTACTGGCTGGGAAATGTCAAATAAGGTAGAGCCTGCCTGAAAGTTCCAGATACTAACATTGGTTTTCACATCTTTCCATATGGTTACATATGTTTCCATATCAGAATTTTACATATCGTTACCTATGTTTTCTTATGTGTCCTCTGTATAAAATGCATGCATACATAATTTAATTTTATGTTAATCTTTGTGTAATTCACAATTTTAAGTTCTATGCTCAGCTACTGAATTATTTTCTCTTAAGAGGTACATGGCTATTTATTCCCAGTTTTTATTTTCATTTTTTATTTAAAATATGAATCTAGTTTATAGATAGACTCCATTTGAGCTGAGTGCATATTATTGGCAGATCCTGTAATACACATAGAAGATGAAGTGCAATATAGGACTTCTGGACCCTTACAGTGTTTTGGGAAACAGTATTGCAATGTAATGGATTCAGAGCTGAAGCTTTGGTCATGTTCCTTTTTCTCACAAGGAATATTTTCTTTTCCCACCTCCCTAAAGTCTAAAAAACCAAAAAAAGAGACCTATGGTTGGAATAAATAAAAAGGTGAGCACATTTTACTACGAAGGTTATCAAGTGGAAATACACATAATTATTGCCTAGGTTCTATGACCCAAACAAAATGTTTATATTGTGAAACTTTCAGAATTCTGCAGCACAACACTTTAGCTCCTGCATATAAACACATTCAGGAAATTGTTTCAACAAGTAGCATAGTTATTCTCTAACAGGTGCATATTCTCTTTACCTTTTCTCTTCCCTGCTTCCTAAAAAGAACAGTGGTTTTGGTTAACTTTTTCTGGTTTTGTTACGGGAAGGGGCAGGGAAGTGCTGGGTAGGGAAGGGCAGTGTCCTTGGCAGGGGCCCCACCTTTGGGTCTGTGCCCATGAACCTAAGTGAGAACAGGTACTCCTGTTTTTCACACCCCAAAAGTTGCCTTTTGGCCTGCCATGCCCTCCATCCTGTCCCCATAAGAACCCCGAGACCCTAGTGGGCACACACGCATACAAGTGACTGGATGTGGAGAGGAACACACCAGCAGAAGAACACACTGACAGAAGCCGGTAGGCCATCAGTGCTGGAACGATGACGATGCTGAGAGAAATTCGACCAGGGTGTTCAGAGAAGAGTCTGGCCTTCCGGACTCTTCCATACTGCTATACTAATTTACATTTTTTACCAACAGTGTATAAGAATTCCCCTTTCTCTGCATCTTCATCAGCAGCTGTTATTTTTTTGTCCTTTTGATGACAGTCACTCCACCTACGGTAAGATAATATCTTATTGTGGTTTTAATTTGCATTTTCCTGATGATTGTGGATGTTGAGCATTTTTCATATACCTGTGAGCCATTTGTGTCTTCTTTTGAGGAATGTATATTTGTGTCCTTTGCCAAATTTTTAATGATTAAAAAATTTTGCTTTTTTACTGTCGAGTTGTTTGAGTTCTGTGTATATTCTTGGTATTCTTCCTGTGTTGAATAAATAGCTTGTAAATATTTTCTCCCATTCAACAACTTATCTCTTCTCTGTGTTGGTTGTTTCCTGTGCTGTACAGATGCTTGGTTTAATACAGTCACATTTGTCTATTTTTGGTTTTATTGCCTATGTTTTTGAATTCTTAGCCATAAAATATTTGCATAGAACAATGTCCTGAAGTGTTTTCCTATGTTTTAATCTAGCACTATTATAGTTTGGGGGCTTACATTTAAGACTTTAATCCATCTTGAGTTGATTTTTGTATATAGTGAGAGATAAGAGTCTAGGTTCACTCATCTGCATATGGATATCCAGTTTTACCAGCATAATTTATTGAAGATGTTGTTCTTTCCTAAATATATGGTCTTGGTGACTTTATCTAATGTCAGTTGGCTGTAAATATGTGGATTTATTTCTGGGTTCTCTGTTCTGTTCCATTGATCTATGTGTCTGTTTTTATGCCAATTCCATGTTTCTTGGTTATAACAGCCTTGTAATATATTTTGAAGTCAGGTTGTGTAATGCCTCCAGTTTTGTTCTTTTTGCTTTGCTTATTCGAGCTCTTTTTGATTCCATACAAATTTTAGGAGTGCTTTTTTTTTTTAATCATTTCTGTGAAGGATGACATCAGTATTTTGATAGAGATTACATTAAATCTGTAGGTTGCTTTGAATTGCATGGTCATTTTAATCATTTTAATTCTGATCCATGAGCACAGAATGTTATTCCACTTGTTTGTGTCCTCTTCAATTTCTTTCTTTAGTGTTTTGCAGTTTTCTTGTACAGCTCTCTTACCTCCTGGTTAAAATTCTTCCTAGTTATCTTGGGTTGTTTTTTTGTTTTTGTTTTTGTTTTGTTTTGTTTTTAGCTATTGTAAATGGAACTGCTTTCTTGATTTTCTTTTCAGCTAGTTCATTTTTGTTGTATAGAAACACTACTCACTGTTGTATGTTGATCTTGAATCCAGCAACTTTACTAAATTTACTTATCAACTATTAGAGGCTTTTGGTGGACTCTTGTATTCTCTAAATATAAGATCTTATCATCTGCAAAGAGAGATAATTTGACTTGCTTTTTTCCAAGTTAGATTCCTTTTACCTCTTTCTCTTACCTAATTACTCAGGTTAGAACTTCCAGTATACCATGTTGAATAGACATGTTAAAAGTGGAATCCTTGTCTTGTTCTAGTTCTTAGAGAAAAGACTTTCGGTTTTCTTCATTCAGTATAATGTTAACTCTGTGTTGGCCATATTTGGCCTTTACTATGCTGAGGTACATTTTTTCTATGCCTAGTTAGGTGAGAGTTTTTACCATGAAGAAATGTTGAATTTTATCAAATGCTTTGTTTATGTCTATTGAGATAATCATATGGTTTTATCCTTCATTCTGTTGATGCGATGTATCATGTTTATTGATTTTCACATTTTGAGTCATCCTTGCATCCCTAAGATATATACCACTTGGTCAGAGGGTATCCTTTTGAAATGCTGTTGGATTCAGTTTACTAGTATTTTATTGAGAATTTTGAGTCCATGATCATCAGGAATGTTGATCCTAGTTTTCTTTGTTGTTGTTGCATTTTTTGTCAGTTTTTGGTATCAGGGTAATGTTGGGCTCATAGAGGAAGTTAGGGAGAATTCCTTACTCTTCATTTTTCTTGGGAATAGTCTGATTGGAGTTTTCTTATATGTGACTAAATGTTATCCTCATTCTATTTTAGAATTCTCTGTCTTTGACTTTTGATAGTTTGACTATGATATGCCATGAAGGTCTTTTTGGGTTGTATCTATTTGGGGATCTCTGAGCTTCCTGTATTTAGATGTACAAATCTCACTTAACTTGGGAAGACTTCAGCTATTATTTTGTTAAATAAGTTTTCTATGTTGTTGGTCTTCTCTTAATTTACTAGAACATCTAAAATTCAAATATTTGATTGCTTTCTGGTGTCTTATATGTCATGTAGAATTTGTTCTTTTTTTTTTTCTTTTTTCTTTGTCTGCTTGGCTTGTTTCCAAAGACTTCTCTTCAAGTTATGAAATTCTTTATTTTGCTTAATCTAGTCTACTGTAGAAGCCCTCAAATATGTTTTTACTTTACATATTGAATTCCTCAGTTCCAGGATTTATGTTTGGTTCTTTTTCATTATATCTGTCATTTTGGTGAATTTCTCATTCATATCCTGAATTATTGGTCTATTTTCTTCGTATTGCTTATCTTTGCTGTCTTACGTCTTACTGAACTTCACTATCATTATTTCAAAATTTTTCCGGCATTTTATAACTTTATTTTCCAATTGGAATCGGTTGTTGAAGAATTATTGTGATCCTATGGAGTTGTCCTTGCTTTGTGCTTCTGTTGCCCTTACATTGGTATCTGTACATCTGGTGTAACAGTTGCCTCTTCCAATTTTTGGACTGATTTTTGTAGGGGAAGAGTTTTTCCTGAAGATGTGTCTATGGCAATGGTTGAGGAGGATACTTTCACTTTGATTCTGGGTACGTGCAGTAGTGTAGGCTCCATATGATTTCTTCAGCTGTAAACAACATCAGTGGTGCCTGATTTCCTCAGTGGCTTGATTATAGATGTTAGTGGAGGCTGAGATGAGGCTTTGGCATAGACAGGGATGCCTCATCAGCCAGTCCTGGGCCCTGATGGTGACAGTGGTAGGCAGGCTAAGTGTGCCTGTCCTTGGACCCCCAAGCAGCATATGTGGACACCCATGATAGCAGGTCCAGGTGGGCTGATTCATCGTCCCCTAGATGGCTTGCTCAGGTGCCAATAGTGGCAGTGGTTGACCAGATGAGTGAGCAGCTCCTCAGAGCCCAGGGCAGTGCATGTGGTAGAGGCAATGGGAATAGTGGTGACAGGACAATCTTTGGGCTCCCAGATAGCACTGGTTATTGTTAACAGTGGCTAAAATGGGTTAGGTGAGCCAGTCTTTAGGCACCCAGGTGGCATGTGCAGGGAGTTCCAGTGGTGCTGTTGGAGGCAGGCTGGATTGCCATATCTTCAGGTCTTTCAGAGGAGTGCATAAATGCTAGAGACAGTAGACTAAGCAGAGTGATCCCCAGTTTCACAAGCAGTGCTGTCAGGCCTGGGGAGGGGAAGACTTCCCAGTGATCCACACAAATGCAGCTGTAGTATGTGGGGCAGGGTGATCCCTGGTGATATTTGAGAAGAGCCGGTGCTATGGCTTGGATATTTGCCCCCCAAAAGTGCCTGTTAAAATTTGATCCCAATGTTGGAGGTGGGGCCTACTGGGAGGTGTTCAGATCATAGGGTTGAACTCCTCATGAAGAGCTTGGTACCATTCTTGAGGGAGTGAGTAAATTTAGTTCCTGCAAGAACTGGTTGTTGAAAGGAGCCTGATGTCTCCTCCTCTCTTTTCTCTGTCCCTCTTCTTTTGCCTGCTCCCCTGGAAGCAGTCTGAAGCCCTTACCAGATACAGATGTCAGCACCATGCTTCTTGTAGAGCCTGCAGAACCATGAGCTTGGTTTCTTTAGAAATTACCCAGTCTCAGGTATTCCTTTAGAGTACAGCTTATCCTCAGGGCCTGTGCTAACACAGGGAAAAAGTGGCCATACTGCTGGTGGAAGTAGGGTTGCTGTCAACAGACCCAGGCAGGCAGGAAGTTCTCAGGCTCAGGGGATTAAGTGTTTCAGCCCGCAGTGGCAGCATCAGTAGCAGCAGCCGCAGTGTGCAGGGAGAGCCTGAACTCAGGATACATGCTAGAGCACTGAGGTCATGCTGCTGGTGGAGGTGGGTTTGCTATAAGCAGTTCAGGCAGGCAGCTCTCAGGCTCAGGAGAGTGCATAATTTTCTCCCTGTGGCAGCAGTGACCACAGTGCATTTTCAGCTTTTTGAAGAACTTTCATATTGTTTCCATAATGACTTTATCAGTTTACATTTCTACCAATAGAACACAAGGATTCCAATTTTTCCACGTCCTTGCCAATACTTGTTATCTTTTGTTTTTAGATAATTGCCAGCCTAATATGTGTGCAGTGATATCTTATTGTGGTTGTGATTTACTTTTCTCTGATGATTAGTGATGTTGAACATCTTTTCATACACCTGACATCTCCTTCAAAGAAATGTCTATTTACTTGTTTTGACCATGTAAAAATCAGATTATTTACATTTTGCTATTGAGATATAGTAGTTCCTTATATATTTTGGATATTGACTCCTAACTCCTAATACAATATAATACAATATGTAATAGCTTTATTTATTTTTTTTAATGGAGTCTTGCACTGTCGCCTGGGCTAGAGTACAGTGGTGCAATCTTGGCTCACCACAACCCCTGCTTCCTGGGTTCAAGTGATTGATTCTCCTGCCTCATCTTCCTGAGCAGCTGGGATTACAGGTGCCTGCCACCATGCCCAGCTACTTTTTTGTATTTGTAGTAGAGACAGGGTTTCTCCATGTTGGTCAAACTGGTCTCGAACTTCTGACCTTGTGATTCACACCCCTCGGTCTCCCAAAGGGCTGGGAATATTTTCTCTCATTCTGTAGATTACCTTTTCACCTATTGACTATTTCCTTTGTAATGCAGAGGCTTTATAATTTCATGTAGCCCTGCTTGTCTATTTTTGCAATGGTTTTCTGCACTTTTGGTGTCATATCCAAGAAATCATTGCCAAGGTCAATGTCATAAAACTTTACCCCTATGTTTTCTTTCAAGAGTTTTACAATTTCAGGTTTTATGTTTACATCTTTAATCCATTTAGAGATTGGCTGTACAATGTTGTACCTAAACTTAATTAACAAAAGATTTGAAAGACTTACTAAATATGTGTATGTGTATATATTTTTATTTATAATATCTAATTTTTATTTTGATTATAGCTTGAAATGCTTTAGATGTATTATATTACATAACATATTATTAAGAAAAATAATTGAGCATTTACCATGTTCTTCCAGTAGTTCTGCTGCACTTTTTCATTGAAATTATTCTTTGCCTTAGAGAAATGGCAAATGGGACATTAAGAATTTGGATTTGGGCAGTTCCAAGATGGCTGAATAGGAACAGCTCCAGTCTACAGCTCCCAGCGTGAGTGACGCAGAAGATGGGTGATTTCTACATTTCCAACTGAGGTATCGGGTTCATCTCACTGGGGTTTGTTGGACAGTGGGTGCAGGACAGTGGGTGCAGCCCACAGAGCATGAGCTGAAGCAGAGTGAGGCATCACCTCACGCGGGAAGTTCGAGGGGTCAGGGAATTCCCTTACTAGCCAAGGGAAGTTGTGAGAGATGGCACCTGGAAAATCAGATGGCTCCCACCCTAATATTGTGCTTTCCCAATGGTCTTAGCAAACGGCACACCAGGAGATTATATCCTATGCCTGGCTTGGAGGGTCCTACACCCATGGAGCCTCGCTCATTGTTAGCACAGAAGGCTGAGATTAAACTGCAAGGTGGCAGCAAGGCTGTGGGAGGGGCACCCGCTATTCCTGAGGCTAGAGTAGGTAAACAAAGCCGCTGGGAAACTCAAACTGGGTGGAGCCCACCACAGCTCAAGGAAGCCTGCCTGCCTCTGTAGATGCCATTTCTGTGGGCATGACATAGCTGAATAAAAGGCAGCAGAAACCTCTGCAGACTTAAATGTCCCTGTCTGACAGCTTTGAAGAGAGTAGTGATTCTCCCAGCAGGCAGTTTGAGATCTGAGGACAGATAGACTGCCTCCTCAAGTGGGTCCCTGACCCCCGAGTAGCTTAACTGGTAGACACCACCCAGTAGGGACAGACTGACCCCCCCCATGGCTGGGTACCCCTCTGAGATGAAGCTTCCAGAGGAACGATCAGGCAGCAAGACTTGCTGTTCAGCAATATTTGCTGTTCTGCAGCCTCTGCTGCTGATATCCAGACAAACAGGGTCTGGGGTGGACCTCCAACAAATTCCAACAGACCTGCAGCTGAGAGTCCTGACTGTTAGAAGGAAAACTAACAAACAGAAAGAACATCCGCACCAAAACCCTATCTGTACATCACCATCATCAAAGACCAAAGGTAGATAAAACCACAAACATGGGGAAAAAGCAGAGCAGAAAACTTGAAAATTCTAAAAATCAGAGCGCTTCTCCCCATCCAAAAGAACATAGCTCCTGACCAGCAATGGAAAAAAGCTGGACAGAGAATGACAAGTTGAGAGAAGAAGACTTCAGATGATTAAACTTCTCCGAGCTAAAGAAGGAAGTTTGAACCCATTGCAAAGAAGATAAAAACCGTGAAAAAGATTGGAAAAATAGCTAACTAGAATAACCAGTGTAGAGAAGTCCTTAAATGACCTGATGGAGCTGAAAACCATAACATGAGAACTATGCGATACATGTGCAAGCTTCAATAGCCGATTTGATAAACTGGAAGAAAGAGTATCAGTGATTGAAGATCAGATGAATGAAATGAAGTGAGAAGAGAAGTTTAGAGAAAAAAGAGAAAAAAGAGTAAAAAGAAACGAACAAAGCCTCCAAAAAATATACGACTATGTGAAAAAACCAAATCTACATCTGATTGGTGTACCTGAAAGTGATGGGGAGTATGGAACAAAGTGGGAAAACACTCTTCAAGCTATTATCCAGGAGTACTTCCCCAACTTAGCAAGGAAGGCCAACATTCAAATTCAGGAAATACAGAGAACACCACAAAGTACTCCTCAAGAAGAGCAACTCCAATACACATAATTGTCAGATTCACCAAAGATGAAATGAAGGAAAAAATGTTAAGGGCAGCCAGAGAGAAAGTCGGGTTACCCTCAAAGAGAAGCCCATCAGACTAACAGTGGATCTCTTGGCAGAAATTCTACAAGCCAGAAGAGAGTGGGGGCCAATATTCAACATTGTTAAAAAAAATAATTTTCAACCCAGAATTTCATATCCAGCCAAACTAAGCTTCATAAGTGAGGGAGAAATAAAATCCTTTACAGACAAGCAAATGCTGAGAGGTTTTGTCACCACCAGGCCTGTCCTACAAGAGATCCTGAGGGAAGTACTAAACATAGAAAGGAACAACCAGTACCAGCCACCACAAAAACATGACAAACTGTAAAGACTATCAATGCTAGGAAGAAAGTGCATCAACTAATGAGCAAAATGACCAGCTAACATCATAATGACAGGATCAAATTCACACATAACAATATTAACCTTAAATATAAACGGGCTAAAAGCTCCAATTAAAAGACACAGACTGGCAAATTGGATAAAGAGTCAAGACCCATCAGTTTGCTGTATTCAGGAGACCCATCTAACGTGCAGAGACACACATAGACCCAAAATAAAGGGATGGAGGAAGATCTACCAAGCAAATGGAAAACAAAAAAAAAAAAGGCAGGGGTTGCAATCTAGTCTCTGATAAAACAGACTTTAAACCATCAAAGATCAAAAGAGACAAAGAAGGCCATTATTACATAATGCTAAAGGGATCAATTCCACAAGAAGAGCTAACTATCCTAAATATATATGCGCCCAATATAGGAGCACCAAGATTCATAAAGCAGATCCTTAGAGACCTACAAAGAGGCTTAGAATCCCACACAATAATAATAGGAGATCTTAACACCCCACTGTCAACATTAGACAGATCGAGACAGAAAGTTATCAAGGATATCCAGGAATTGAACTCAACTCTGCACCAAGCTGACCTAATAGACATCTACAGAACTCTCCACCACAAATCAACAGAATATACATTCTTCTCAGCACCACATCACACTTATTCCAAAATTGACCACATAGTTGGAAGTAAAACACTCCTCAGCAAATGTAAAAGAATTGACTACTGGGTAAATCATGAAATGAAGGCAGAAATAAAGATGTTCTTTGAAACCAATGAGAACAAAGACACAACATACCAGAATCTCTGGGACACATTTAAAGCAGTGTGTAGAGGAAAATTTATAGCACTCAATGCCCACAAGAGAAAGCAGGAAAGATCTAAAATTGACACCCTAACGTCACAATTAAAAGAACTAGAGAAGCAAGAGCAAACACATTCAAAAGCCAGCAGAAGGCAAGAAATAACTAAGATCAGAGCAGAACTGAAGGAGATAGAGACACAAAACATCCTTCAAAAAATCGATGAATCCAGGAGCTGGTTTTTTTCTTTTTAAGATCAACAAAATTAATAGACTTCTAGCAAGACTAACACACAAGAAAAGAGAGAAGAATCAAATAGATGCAATAAAAACCTGATAAAAGTGATATCATCACTGATCCCACAGAAATACAGACTATCATCAGAGAATACTATAAACAGCTCTACACAAATAAACTAGAAAATCTGGAAGAAATGGATACATTCCCAGACACATACACCCTCACAAGACTAAACCAGGAAGAGGCTGAATCCCTGATTACACCAATAACAGACTCTGAAACTGAGGCAATAATTAATAGCCTACCAACCAAAAAAGTCCAGGACCAGACAGATCCACAGCCAAATTCTACCAGAGGTACAAGGAGGAGTTGGTACCATTCCTTCTGAAACTAATCTAATCAATAGAAAAAAAGGGAATCCTCCCTAACTCATTTTATGAGGCAGCATCATCCTGATACCAAAGCCTGGCAAAGACACAATAGAAGAAAGAATTATAGACCAATATCCGTGATGAACATTGATGCAAAAATCCTCAATAAAATACTGATAAACCAAATCCAGCAGCACATGAAAAAGCTTATATACCATTATCAAGAGGGCTTCATTCCTGGGATGCAAAGCTGGTTCAACATACACAAATCAATAAACGTAATCCAGCATATAAACAGAACCAAAGACAAAAACCACATGATTATCTCAATAGATGCAGAAAAGGCCTTTGACAAAATTCAACAGCCTTCATGCTAAAAACTCTCAATAAATTCGGTATTGATGTGATGTATCTCAAAATAATAAGAGCTATTTATGACAAACCTGCAGCCAATATCATACTGAATGGGCAATAACTGGGAGCATTCCCTTTGAAAACTGGCACAAGACAAGGATGCCCTCTCTCACCACTCCTATTCAACATAATGTTGGAACTTCTCACCAGGGCAATCAGGCAGGAGAAAGAAATAAAGGTTATCCAATTAGGAAATGAGGAAGTCAAATTGTCCCTGTTTGCAGATGACATGATAGTATATTTAGAAAACCCCATAGTCTCAGCCCAAAATCTCCTTAAGCTGATAGGCAACTTCAGCAAAGTCTCAGGATACAAAATCAATCTGCAAAAATCACAAGCATTCTTATACACCAATAACAGACAAACAGAAAGCCAAATCATGAGTGAACTCCCATTCACAATTGCTTCAAAGAGAATAAAATACCTAGGAATCCAACTTACAAGATATGTGAAGGACCTCTTCAAGGAGACCTACAAACCACTGCTCAACAAAATAAAAGAGGACACAAATAAATGGAAGAACATTCCATGCTCATGGATAGGAAGAGTCATTATCATGAAAACGGCCATACTGCCCAAGGTAATTTATAGATTCAAGGCCATCCCCATCAGGCTACCAATGACTTTCTTCACAGAATTGGAAAAAACTACTTTAAAGTTCATATGGAACCAAAAAAGAATCCACATTGCCAAGACAATCCTAAGCAAAAAGAACAAAGCTGGAGGCATCACGCTACCTGACTTCAAACTATACTACAAGGCTACAGTAACCAAAACAGCATGGTACTGGTACCAAAACAGAGATATAGACAAATAAAACGGAACAAAGCCCTCAGAAATAATACCACACATCTATAACCATCTGATCTTTGACAAACCTGACAAAAAGAAGAAATGGGGAAAGGATTCCCTATTTACTAAATGGTGCTGGGAAAACTGGCTAGGCATATGTAGAAAACTGAAAGTGGATCCCTTCCTTACATCTTATACAAAAATTAGTTCAACATGAATTAAGGACTTAAATGTTAGACCTAAAACTATAAAAACCCTAGAAGAAAACCTAAGCAATACCATTCAGGACATAGGCATGGGCAAGGATTTCATGTCTAAAACACCAAAAGCAATGAACCTACAGAATGGGAGAAAATTTTTGCAATCTACTCCTCTGACACAGGGCTAATATCCAGAATCTACAAGGAATTCAAACAAATTTACAAGAAAAAAAAAAACCATCAAAAAGCGGGCAAAGGATGTGAACAGATACTTCTCAAAACAAGACATTTATGCAGCCAACAGACACACGAAAAAATGCTCATCATCACTAGCCATCAGAGAAATGCAAATCAAAACCACAATGAGATACCATCTCACACCAGTTAGAATGGTGATCATTAAAAAGTCAGGAAACAGCAGGTGCTGGAGAGGATGTGGGGAAATAGGAATACTTTTACACTGCTGGTGGGACTGTAAACTAGTTCAACCGTTGTGGAAGACAGTGTGGCAATTCCTCAAAGATCTAGAACTAGAAATACCATTTGACCCAGCCATCCCATTTCTTTTTTTTTTTTTTTTTTTTGAGACGGAGTCTCGCTGTCCTCCCAGGCTGGAGTGCAGTGGCGTGATCTCAGCTCACTGCAAGCTCCGCCTCCCGGGTTCACGCCATTCTCCCACCTCAGCCTCCCAAGTAGCTGAGACTACAGGCGCCTGCCACCACGCCCGGCTAGTTTTTTGTATTTTTAGTAGAGACGGGGTTTCACCATGTTAGACAGGATAGTCTTGATCTCCTGACCTCGTGATCCACTCGCCTCGGCCTCCCAAAGTGCTGGGATTACAGGCTTGAGCCACCGTGCCCGGCCCAGCCATCCCATTTCTAGGTATATACCCAAAGGATTATAAATTATGCTGCTATAAAGACACATGCACATGTGTGTTTATTGAGGCACTATTCACAAAAGCAAAGACTTGGAACCAACCCAAATGTCCATTAATGATAGACTGGATTAAGAAAATGTGGCACATATACACCATAGAATACTATGCAGCTATAAAAAGGGATGAGTTCATGTCCTTTGTAGGGACATATATGAAGCTGGAAACCATCATTCTCAGCAAACTATTACAAGGACAAAAAACCAAACACCGCATGTTCTCACTCATAGGTGGGAATTGAACAATGAGATCACTTGGACTTGGGAAGGGGAACATCACACACCGGGGCCTGTCGTGGGGTGGGGGGAGTGGGGAGGGATAGAATTAGGAGATATGCCTAATGTAAATGATGAGTTAATAGGTGCAGCACACCAACATGGCACATGTATACATATGTAACAAACCTGCACATTGTGCACATGTACCCTAGAACTTCAAGTATAAATAAAATAAAGAATTTGAGCTTAATATGTTTGCATTATATTTTTGTTTATTTGTGTTGAAGAGTATGATGCTAGTTCAGGAACCATTTTCAGTCTCAGAAGAAGCGTTGCTAAGATCACAATGTTTCTCTTTTATAGTAGTGGAATTCTTAAATACCAAATGCTTTCTACTTCCCTTTAATAACCTATCAGTTTTATTTTGTTTTTGTCTCAAAGAAAGGTGTTTATTTCATAAGGAGAATCCTCTCTAAAAAGCTAAGAAATAAATTCAAACTTCCTAAATTGTGACAAAATAAGAAGACACCCAGAAATCAATTGCTAATCAAATTCATTAAATTAGCACTTTTTAAACAAATGTAGATGGCTTAGATAAGCCTTACTAACCAGGAACTGTGTGTTCAGAAGACCACCACATTAACCTAACAGAAATACATGAACATATTCTCAAACATTATTCGAAGGTAAAAGACAGCAATAGAAAATTCCATTTTGGCTTGAATTCAAGTTTGTTGATATGCCAGAAGTACCTTATCACTAACTAGCTTTAGCTATTAAGCTTTCTTACAATGTGAATTCAAAAGGGTTTTAAAAAGATATAATGAAGCCATAGGGTAAAACCTTCCATGAAAGTAAGAAAATGAAATCATTTAGGATTTCTCTGACCCTAAAACTTAGCTGTGCTTGCAAATATTACCAGGTATCCTTTCTAGACTGGTGAACAGTAAGGGATAATCTGAATTTCAGAAGGATATCACAGACTTTTCCAAACATTCACACACTAAATAAAAACTATATGGGGGGGTGGAGCACGATGGCCGAATAGGAACAGCTCCAGTCTCCAACTCCCAGCGAGAGTGACACAGAAGACCGGTGATTTCTGCATTTTCAACTGAGGTACTGGGTTCATCTCACTGGGGAGTGCCAGACGATTGGTGCTGGTCAGCTGCTGCAGCCCGACCAACGAGAGCTGAAGCAGGGCGAGGCATCGCCTCACCTGGGAAGCGCAAGGGGGAGGGAATCCCTTTTCCTAGCCAGGGGAACTGAGACACACAACACCTGGAAAATTGGGTAACTCCCACCCCAATACTGCGCTTTAAGCAAACAGGCACACCAGAAGATCATATCCCACACTTGGCTGGGAGGGTCCCACACCCAGGGAGCCTCCCTCATTGCTAGCACAGCAGTCTGTGATCTACCGGCAAGGCAGCAGCGAGGCTGGGGGAGGGGCGCCCGCCATTGCTGAGGCTTAAGTAGGTAAACAAAGCTGCTGGGAAGCTCCAACTGGGTGGAGCTCACAGCAGCTCAAGGAAACCTGCCTGTCTCTGTAGACTCCACCTCTGGGGACAGGGCACAGTAAACAATAACAAACGCAGCAGAAACCTCTACAGACGAAAACGACTCTGTCTGACAGCTTTGAAGAGAGCAGTGGATCTCCCAACACGGAGGTTGAGATCTGAGAAGGGACAGACTCCCTGCTCAAGTGGGTCCCTGACCCCTGAGTAGCCTAACTGGGAGACATCCCCCACTAGGGGCAGTCTGACACCCCACACCTCACAGGGTGGAGTACACCCCTGAGAGGAAGCTTCCAAAGCAAGAATCAGACAGGTACACTCACTGTTCAGAAATATTCTATCTTCTGCAGCCTCTGCTGCTGATACCCAGGCAAACAGGGTCTGGAGAGGACCTTAAGCAATCTCCAACAGACCTACAGCTGAGGGTCCTGACTGTTAGAAGGAAAACTATCAAACAGGAAGGACACCTACACCAAAACCCCATCAGTACATCACCATCATCAAAGACCAGAGGCAGATAAAACCACAAAGATGGGGAAAAAGCAGGGCAGAAAAGCTGGAAATTCAAAAAATAAGAGCGCATCTCCCCCGGCAAAGGAGTGCAGCTCATCGCCAGCAACGGATCAAAGCTGGACAGAGAATGACTTTGACGAGATGAGAGAAGAAGGCTTCAGTCCATCAAATTTCTCAGAGCTAAAGGAGGATTTACGTACCCAGTGCAAAGAAACTAAAAATCTTGAAAAAAAAGTGGAAGAATTGATGGCTAGAGTAATTAATGCAGAGAAGGTCATAAATGAAATGAAAGAGATGAAAACCATGACACGAGAAATACGTGACAAATGCACAAGCTTCAGTAACCGACTCGATCAACTGGAAGAAAGAGTATCAGCGATTGAGGATCAAATGAATGAAATGAAGCAAGAAGAGAAACCAAAAGAAAAAAGAAGAAAAAGAAATGAACAAAGCCTGCAAGAAGTATGGGATTATGTAAAAAGACCAAATCTACGTCTGATTGGGGTGCCTGAAGGTGAGGGGGAAAATGGAACCAAGTTGGAAAACACTCTTCAGGATATCATCTAGGAGAACTTCCCCAACCTAGTAGGGCAGGCCAACATTCAAATCCAGGAAATACAGAGAACGCCACAAAGATACTCCTCGAGAAGAGCAACTCCAAGACACATAATTGCCAGATTCACCAAAGTTGAAATGAAGGAAAAAATCTTAAGGGCAGCCAGAGAGAAAGGTCAGGTTACCCACAAAGGGAAGCCCATCAGACTAACAGCAGATCTCTCGGCAGAAACTCTACAAGCCAGAAGAGAGTGGGGGCCAATATTCAACATTCTTAAAGAAAAGAATTTTAAACCCAGAATTTCATATCCAGCCAAACTAAGTTTCATAAGTGAAGGAGAAATAAAATCCTTTACAGATAAGCGAATGCTTAGAGATTTTGTCACCACTAGGCCTGCCTTACAAGAGACCCTGAAGGAAGCACTCAACATGGAAAGGAACAACCGGTACCAGCCATTGCAAAAACATGCCAAAATGTAAAGACCATCGAGGCTAGGAAGAAACTGCATCAACTAATGAGCAAAATAACCAGTTAATATCATAATGGCAGGATCAAGTTCACACATAACAATCTTAACCTTAAATGTAAATGGACTAAATGCTCCAATGAAAAGACACAGACTGGCAAACTGGATAAAGAGTCAAGACCCATCAGTCTGCTGTATTCAGGAGACCCATCTCACACGCAGAGACATACATAGGCTCAAAATAAAGGGATGGAAGAAGATTTACCAAGCAAATGGAGAACAAAAAAAAGTGGGGGTTGCAATAAGTATAAAACAGACTTTAAACCATCAAAGATCAAAAGAGACAAAGAAGGCCATTACATAATGGTAAAGGGATCAATTCAACAGGAAGAGCTAACTATCCTAAATATATATGCACCCAATACAGGAGCACCCAGATTCATAAAGCAAGTCCTTAGAGACTTACAAAGAGACTTAGACTCGCATGCAATAATAATGGGAGACTTCAACACTCCACTGTCAACATTAGACAGATCAACAAGACAGAAAGTTAACAAGGATATCCAGGAATTGAACTCATCTCTGCAGCAAGCAGACCTAATAGACATCTATAGAACTCTCCACCCCAAATCAACAGAATATACATTCTTCTCAGCACCACATCATACTTAAAAATTGACCACGTAATTGGAAGTAAAGCACTCCTCAGCAAATGTACAAGAACAGAAATTATAACAAACTGTCTCTCAGACCACAGTGCAATCAAACTAGAACTCAGGACTAAGAAACTCAATCAAAACCGCTCAACTACATGGAAACTGAACAACCTGCTCCTGAGTGACTACTGGGTACATAACGAAATGAAGGCAGAAATAAAGATGTTCTTTGAAACCAATGAGAACAAAGATACAACATACCAGAATCTCTGGGACACATTTAAAGCAGTGTGTAGAGGGAAATTTATAGCACTAAATGCCCACAAGAGAAAGCAGGAAAGATCAAAAATTGACACTCTAACATCGCAATTAAAAGAACTAGAGAAGCAAGAGCAAACACATTCGAAAGCTAGCAGAAGGCAAGAAATAACTAAGATCAGAGCAGAACTGAAGGAGATAGAGACACAAAAAACCCTCCAAAAAATCAATGAATCCAGGAGTTGGTTTTTTGAAAAGATCAACAAAATTGACAGACCACTAGCAAGACTAATAAAGAAGAAAAGAGAGAAGAATCAAATTGATGCAATTAAAAATGATAAAGGGGATATCACCACCAACCCCACAGAAATACAAACTACCATCAGAGAATACTATAAACACCTCTACGCAAATAAACTGGAAAATCTAGAAGAAATGGATAATTTCCTGGACACTTACACTCTTCCAAGACTAAACCAGGAAGAAGTTGAATCCCTGAATAGATCAATAGCAGGCTCTGAAATTGAGGCAATAATTAATAGCTTACCAACCAAAAAAAGTCCAGGACCAGATGGATTCACAGCTGAATTCTACCAGAGGTACAAGGAGGAGCTGGTACCATTCCTTCTGAAACTATTCCAATCAATTGAAAAAGAGGGAATCCTCCCTAACTCATTTTATGAGGCCAACATCATCCTGATACCAAAGCCTGGCAGAGACACAACGAAAAAAGAGAATTTTAGACCAATATCCCTGATGAACATCGATGCAAAAATCCTCAATAAAATGCTGGCAAACCGGATTCAGCAGCACATCAAAAAGCTTATCCACCATGATCAAGTGGGCTTCATTCCTGGGATGCAAGGCTGGTTCAACATTCGCAAATCAATAAACATAATCCAGCATATAAACAAAGACAAGAACCACATGATTATCTCAATAGATGCAGAAAAGGCTTTTGACAAAATTCAACAGCCCTTCATGCTAAAAACGCTCAATAAATTCGGTATTGATGGAACGTACCTCAAAATAATAAGAGCTATTTATGACAAACCCACAGCCAATATTATACTGAATGGGCAAAAATTGGAAAAATTCACTTTGAAAACTGGCACAAGACAGGGATGCCCTCTCTCACCACTCCTATTCAACATAGTGTTGGAAGTTCTGGCTAGGGCAATTAGGCAAGAGAAAGAAATCAAGGGTATTCAGTTAGGAAAAGAAGAAATCAAATTGTCCCTCTTTGCAGATGACATGATTGTATATTTAGAAAACCCCATTGTCTCAGCCCAAAATCTCCTTAAGCTGATAAGAAACTTCAGCAAAGTCTCAGGATACAAAATTAATGTGCAAAAATCACAAGCATTCGTATACACCAGTAACAGACAAACAGAGAGCCAAATCATGAATGAACTTCCATTCACAATTGCTTCAAAGAGAATGAAATACCTAGGAATCCAACTTACAAGGGATGTAAAGGACCTCTTCAAGGAGAACTACAAACCACTGCTCAGTGAAATAAAAGAGGACACAAACAAATGGAAGAACATACCATGCTCATGGATAGGAAGAATCAATATCGTGAAAATGGCCATACTGCCCAAGGTTATTTATAGATTCAATGCCATCCCCATCAAGCTACCAATGAGTTTCTTCACAGAATTGGAAAAAACTGCTTTAAAGTTCATATGGAACAAAAAAGAGCCCGCATCTCCAAGACAATCCTATGTCAAAAGAACAAAGCTGGAGGCATCACGCTACCTGACTTCAAACTATACTACAAGGCTACAGTAACCAAAACAGCATGGTACTGGTACCAAAACAGAGATATAGACCAATGGAACAGAACAGAGTCCTCAGAAATAATACCACACATCTACAGCCATCTGATCTTTGACAAACCTGAGAGAAACAAGAAATGGGGAAAGGATTCCCTATTTAATAAATGGTGCTGGGAAAATTGGCTAGCCATCAGTAGAAAGCTGAAACTGGATCCTTTCCTTACTCCTTATACGAAAATTAATTCAAGATGGATTAGAGACTTAAATGTTAGACCTAATACCATAAAAACCCTAGAGGAAAACCTAGGTAGTACCATTCAGGACATGGGCATGGGCAAAGACTTCATGTCTAAAACACCAAAAGCAACGGCAACAAAAGCCAAAATTGACAAATGGGATCTAATTAAACTAAAGAGCTTCTGCACAGCAAAAGAAACTACCATCAGAGTGAACAGGCAACCTACAGAATGGGAGAAAATTTTTGCAATCTACTCATCTGACAAAGGGCTAATATCCAGAACCTACAAAGAACTCAAACAAATTTACAAGAAAAAAACAAACAACCCCATCAAAAAGTGGGCAAAGGATATGAACAGACATTTCTCAAAAGAAGACATTCATACAGCCAACAGACACATGAAAAAATGCTCATCACTGGCCATTAGAGAAATGCAAATCAAAACCACAATGAGATACCATCTCACACCAGTTAGAATGGCGATCATTAAAAAGTCAGGAAACAACAGGTGCTGGAGAGGATGTGGAGAAATAGGAACACTTTTACACTGTTGGTGGGATTGTAAACTAGTTCAACCATTATGGAAAACAGTATGGCGATTCCTCAAGGATCTTGAACTAGAAGTACCATATGACCCAGCCATCCCATTACTGGGTATATACCCAAAGGATTATAAATTATGCTGCTATAAAGACACATGCACACATATGTTTATTGCGGCACTATTCACAATAGCAAAGACTTGGAATCAACCCAAATGTCCATCAGTGACAGATTGGATTAAGAAAATGTGGCACATATACACCATGGAATACTATGCAGCCATAAAAAAGGATGAGTTTGTGTCCTTTGTAGGGACATGGATGCAGCTGGAAACCATCATTCTTAGCAAACTATCACAAGAACAGAAAACCAAACACCGCATGTTCTCACTCATAGGTGGGAACTGAACAATGAGATCACTTGGACTCAGGAAGGGGAACATCACACACCGGGGCCTATCATGGGGAGGGGGGAGGGGGGAGGGATTGCATTGGGAGTTATACCTGATGTAAATGACGAGTTGATGGGTGCAGCAGACCAACATGGCACAAGTATACATATGTAACAAACCTGCACGTTATGCACATGTACCCTACAACTTAAAGTATAATAATAATAAATAAATTAAAAAAAAAATAAA